>NC_064307.1:32574451-32759070 GCF_023373825.1 Bactrocera dorsalis
TTACCTTCTAGCATCTCGTAGAAGAGAGGGGACTCAGGAGCTGCCATTTCATATAGAAAAAGCAACGGTTTGGTGTAGTTTGTGGGTCGGTGGGATCAGCGGTCCATATTTCTTCAGAAATGATGCCGATAACGGTCAATGGCGAGCGTTATCGCGTCAAAATAACCGACTTTTTGAGGCCTGAAATTCAAGCTCGTGATCGCGGCGACATTAGATTTCAACAAGACTTCCCACACATCGCATCAAGCAATGGATTTATTGGGAGAACACTTCCATGAGCAGATAATTTCAAGTTTTGGGCCGGTCGATTGGCCACCAAGATGGTGTGATATCACACCGTTGGATTTTTTCCTGTGGGGATATGCAATGCCTAAAGTCTATGCGGACAATCCTGTTTCATTCGGCAGTTACCAAGTTACCAGTCGAAATGATCGAACGAGTCATAGAAAATTGAACTCAACGGATGGACCATGGACCATGCGACGTACCCAGGGCCAACATTTGAAAATGATAATCTTGAAAAAATAAATGCCAAAGAATGTTCTTTCGAATAAACATTCGCCATTAAATTTGAAGTTTCTGTGTGCTTTCTTTAAAAAAGTAGGGAACCTTGAAATGGATCACCTTTCATAATATGTTTCTCTTTTTAATATTGAAAAATAAAAATATATTCGTTATATTCGTGCAACCGGAAATTCCCAATTGCTATATCCCCTAACCTTATGTTAATAAAAATCTGTTCATGGAAAATATACGAATGCTTAGGCAATCAGTAGAATAAATCTAAATCAGCGCAGATTATGACAAAAACACTACGTTCCCACTGAAATTCATACAAGAAAGTTTTATTTGCTTGTCTATTCACTCGTTGACTTCCATAAACAGCCACTCCCAGCGCGCTAAGCCATAATACTAACTTCATTCTTGAATCCATTTTATATTACATGCTTCATATTTTTCCCTTTTTATCGTTAGTTCCCTTTTGCATCGTGTTCGTTAGAGTCTCCTTCACCTCATCGCTCAATCTCGTCTAATGATGCTTATTTAACACCCTCAAGAAAAATGTGATTTTTGTTTTTTTTTTTTTTTTAAGGAAGGACGGAAGCCTGCCTGCGGCGGTTGAACTTTCACAGACTTCCCGCGTTATCATTATCACCATCGCCGCCTGCCTGTCTCCTTTTAAAATGTCACAAATTTTAAATCTCATCAACAACAGCTCACACAAGCAAACAAATGTGTGTATAAAAATATAAATTTTTATCTTCTCGCAATGCATTTTCCGAAAAATTTCTCTTATTTTTTTGCGTTGGTGGAAATTAATTCAATTCATGTGGAAAGCAAATTGTATTTTTAAGATTTTTAATGCGAAATGTGGACACAAGTCAAATGTTGGGAAATGCAAATTTATTTTTAAAAAAGTAAGGCATACTAAATGCAAGTGCCACACAAATTTTCATAACCAATGTGTATTAAGAAGGTCCTTCAAAGTTTGTGAAGTTTGCTGATTATCTTATTTCAATAGTCACTTTCGGATGAGGCTACCCGCTAGACGTGTATAGAGCAGAGGTGCAGTAGGAGAGAAGAATACTACCTCTATCTATACCAACTAGACTAGAATGAACCCCGGAGTAGGGTAGGGATTATATCCAATGATACGTATGGACGTCTCTTGCAATCTGCATACCAAATTCAGACAGCATATTGCAAGCGGAAGTACTAGGTGTGGAGAAGGCTTGTGAAGTTCTATTGAATAACTACTGGGGATTAAAAAAAGTAACCATATACATGGATAGCCAGACGCTATCTATGGCCTTGTCGATACTAAGGATTATTTATATAGTAGCAAACAATTACGGAAAGGCTTTAAGCCTACTTCCCAGGTCAACTTGGCTTGCTCATAATTTGAACTTTCGGTCAAAAGAACATTTTCGGCAACGAAAAGGCAGACGAGATGGCAAAGATAGAAGGCTCTTTAGTGCAATCCGAGGCAGAAATAATATTAGCTCGTTGGATATGACCTACTCGTAAAGATTGAATAAATAACTCAGAGCAGATTGGGATCAATAACCAAACAGAAAGATATCGAAGCCATCATGGTCCCAATTATGACAGAATAGAACCAAGGACTTAAATAAATACAGAATCAGTATATACAAATGTTACAGCCACTATAACGGGGTATGGCATATTGGGAGAGCATACACTGAAAAAAGGCCCTGCGTATTATAATAATACTTACAGCAGCTGCAAACAAGAAGGGAATGTGGAAACTGTCCCCCCCCACTTTCTCTGCCATTGCCCAGATCTACCACAAACCCGACACAAGTTACTTGGAACCTATCAAACACTTGAATGTCTGTGAATGGCTGTCCACAAAAGCATCACGGACATAAGCAGTCACATTAAGACTATCAAATGATGTGAATGCAACGATGAAACGGAATATCAAGATTTCAAGGCCCCACCATGATCGCCATTCACTTGGAAAGTGGCCAGAAACGATTCTTTTGTATATGGCTCAAGCAGTTCATGACTTCCGGTCTTTGACCAAGTTATCCTCTGGGATACTTCCGTTTGAAGGCGAGCTAAAGTGAGAAGCGAAACATCTCCTCATAATAATTGTGTGCTGGGTTTGGGACCCGCCACGTAAAAAACAGTCACCAATGAAGAAAGATAGAAACAGCCTCCTACTACATACATACCTGTCTTAAAATATAATAAAATGTGAAATCGTCTTACGTTTGAAGCTAAGTGTATTTGCTGGGAATACACAAACCACAGGATATTCGTAGAACTCTGTTTTAGAAGCAGAACCGCTTGGAATTAGGCCTGGGCCTGGAAAGTGAAAATTGGAAGCAATTACAGAGTTGCTACAAGAGACTACTAAAATCACAGTCACCAAATAGCTACGAGGGCATGTCCGATAAATAACCGACCTAACCATGATGCACGCGACTTTTTCAATTTTTTTTTTCTACACAGTCTCCTTCACACACACTTCTCCAGCGATGCGCCATCTCTCTGCAACCCTTAAAAATAGTACTTGGCGTCTTTGGTCTGCAAAAAAAAGATTCACGAAAGAGATTGCCTTTCCTCATTTGACGAAAATCTCACTGGACGCCGAGCGCAGTTTAAGTTAAGGGAACAAAAAAGAGTCGCTTGGTGCTAGATCCGGTGAATAAGGTGGTTGGGTCAAGCAGTTCGAACCGCAGATTCGTGGATTTTCGCCATGGCGACTGTTGAGGTGAGATGGTGCGTTTGTCTTGGGTGAACAAGACTTTCTTTTTGGCAAATGTGGCCGATTTTTCGAAATTTTCTTCCTTAGCTTGTTCCAATACAATGCGTAGTATGCTCCGGTTATATTTTTTTCCTTTTTCAAGATAGTCGATAAAAATAATTCCATGGCTGTCCCAAAAAACACTCGCCATCACTTTCCCAGCCGAATACACAGCTTTTGAGGTTTTTTTTGGGGGGCTGGTTCCCAACCTTTTCAATCCACTGGTTGGATTGGATTTTTGTTTTCGGGCGATAATGATGAATCCAATTTTCGTCTACAGTTATCAATCGGCGCCAAAACTCGGTCTTATTGCCTCTAAACTGAGCCAACAGACCCCTGGAAATGTTCATAGGAGCGCGCACAGTTATTTGTGTCTAGGCTTAAGCAAACGCGGGTGCGCCAACGCGCAGACAGCTTTCTCATGCCCAAATCTTGGTTTAATATGTGTTGACAAACGTTTTCTTTTTGACATCTCATATCTCAGCTATTTCCCTAACTTTAATCCGGCGGTCGTCTAGTACCAATTGATGAACTTTAGCGATGTTATCGTTATTGGTTACAGTTTTTGGACGCCCAGGACGTTCATCGATCTTCCAAGCTCCTGCGATCACGGTTAAACACTGTGTCGTGTGCTGTCCAAAATTTTAACGGTGGTAAAACCAGATGGTGCAGAAGTCACCATACACAGAGTCCAACTCAAGCTTTGATTTGGTGAAGGCGTATTGCCCTTTCAAAAATAAAAATTTAATTACAGCTCGATATTCAATTTTTTCCATTTTGGGGAAATCACCGAAATAGACTCACAAAAACGACTGTCAACAGATAATTGCGCAAGATAAATTCTGAAAAAAATTTTGGCGAGTAGCTATTATAACATGCACAATTTGAAGTAGAAACTTTTTTTTTCAGATGTGCTGCTAGCTTCACGTTGAGGTCGTTTATTTATCGGACAGCCCTCGTATATCCGATAAATATTTTATCTCTACAAGTATTTAATTTAACGCATATATTTTATTTATGACAGTTGTTTGTTCGTTTCGCTACTCTTCAAGTTGGAGTGAGTGGCTAGTGTATTTTGTTTTAGGCTCTCTCGATGTTCACAATCGTTCAGGTTACGTAATATACCAATCATACCTGTCGCGCACACATACATACCTACATACTATATATGTAAATACAACTTCGTGTTAATTACATCACGCGTTCGCGTGGTCAATTCATACAAGCGTGAAGATTAATTACATTTGCATAGTAAATTTATTAATCAACAACTGTCGAATTGATAAATCCATGGTATTTATGCTCCTTTTGATACTGAAATATTGAAGCCGCCGCCGATTCATTGATTTCGCCGCCAAAATTTAATTTCGCAATGAATTGCCAACTGCTCAATTAGACTTTAATGCGAGTACTTATATGTAGGGTAATGACTGTAGCGATTTATAATAACTGTTTTATAGGAGGACGGACTCAAAAGCCAGTTTCATAAGCGATATGGTTGAGTTAGGTTACTTTAGGAGGAAAAACATTAAAAACCTGGATATTCTTTTAAATTTAATGAGCGAAGACGTTTCATTAAAATTCAAGGCAATCTTATTCATTGCCACTACAGCCATGGGTCGGTCTGGATCGAGAACATAAAACCTCGCCAATTGCCCCTATTCTTTTATAGGTCATGCCAGTTGTACGCCCCAAGTGGAGACAGGTCGCTATATGCACTTGGTATTTCGATTGAATGTGTTGCCGCCTTTTCTTCTATTCATCCATGGGTCTCGAATCGAGTAAGCTTTTTCAGGAACATCATCTTCCACGCAAACGAAATGACCTAACCAGCGCATTTTTACTCCCTCAACTATACAAGTATTCTTGTCGCAGTAGAGCTCACGCGGACGGCTCCAGAGGCCATACAGAAAACAGTTCTCTCTAATGCTTCAAGTGCTTTTTCATATCGGTTCGTCATCGTCCATGTTACTGCGCCTTATAATAGGACGGAAATAATGAGAGACTTATGGAGCGTAATTCTTGTTCGTTGATAAGAGAATCTGCTTCTAAATTCTCAACCGATCCCATAGTAGCACATGCTGTCTAGAGTTATTCTACGCTTGATCTAAGACTGTATAGATTTTGAGTGAAGTTTATGCTGGTTTCGAATCACCTTAAATTCCGAAAATCCTTAACTTTTTCAAATTAATCTGTCAACATTGACGCAGTTCCGAGTAGAAGACGCGAGAAGCCTTTCTGTGCGGCCACCAGGTACTATCTCTTGATATCGTTTATCACAAAGCCAACCTTCTTCGTTTTGTTTTTGAGGCTGGAAAAGCTGCGTGGCTCTGTTGTTAAAGCCTACGATGTCAATATCGTCTATATAACCCAGTAGCAATGTACTCTTCAAATAGACAGCGCCACTGCGGTTCAGGTTAGCGGCACGTATAACTTTTCCAGCGTTTTGACAGAGCTTATGGTTTAGCTCAACATCATTCTGCCGTAGACGTAAGATTTTCGCAGTTTTAAGCAGTTCTACCGGTAAAATATCGAGCCCTGGACCTTTGTTTTTCTTATGAAGTCTTAGAGCTATGTTTATCTCATATTGGTGGAGTAGCGGGACGACAATGTTGTCACGGTAGATTGGTTGTCCGTCGCATTCGCCATTTGGCAGTAAGAGCGGGAAATTTTCTGTCCAAATTTTGAGTTTATTCTGGGTGTCTGTTCTCAGGCATCCATTTCTGTCTTTAGAAAAGCGAAAACGGGTGGTGGTTAATTAAATTTTATATAGTACAAACAATATTGATTAAAGTAAAATAATAATTTCAGGTATTTGCTATAACTGACTTTCTTTTGAGAAGTTATTCAGTAATTTATTTGTTTTTATTTCAGAAATACCCGATATATGAAAAACTTTGCCATCAACAAAATTAAGGTAAGTAAAAGTAACCTTCAAATGTGGTATATGAGAGGAAACTGCTTTCAAATTAATAATATGCATGCGCAATAGAGTTTCCTAGTGGATAAATTCTTATAAATATTGGCTTTTAGTAAAAAACCTAACACTCTCTCCCATTAAATCCACAATGACCAAATTCACAAACTGGACATAGAAATACAGACTTAAATTTAATATTGCAGGCGATGACGTTAAAATTCCGACTGTCAATAACCCAAAGATCTTAGGTGTGACACTCGCCTGTGCTCCTTCACTCCTCACACGACCGCGATTATTGTCAAAGTACAGAGCCGCAGGCAGCACATGAAGAAAGGACAAAGAAACGTTTGGCAACAGAGAAGGCAATCCGTCGGCCAATCCTTAACTACGCCGCACCAATATGATCGGCTGGATTCAGTGAAACGCGGACGAGGAAACTTCAGAAATACTAGAACACTGCACTCCGGACTAAAACGGTATATCTCTTGATGTCTCCAATCGAACATCTACAAAATGATGCCTGTAAACTTCCAGTTAAGAAACATAATGAACCTATCCAAGCAATTTCTGCTGGTGTGTTTTCGTAAAAATCATCCCAATCAACCCCGACATATACCCGCATGATTCTAACTCTTCTTTGCTTGTCCAGCTCATCCTGCTCCCCCCTGACGCCCCTTGCCCTATGGTCCGTCCCCGTCGAAACAGCACGTTTCTTGGGTCTACCGTTGGATGACGTCGATAACAACTTATCTGAGCATTACCATGCTAACGGCTAGATAACCGTTACAACTACAAGATAGCTGCCATGCAAACTGGCCGGTCAAAATCAATTGTTTCTATGGAAACTTTTTTATTGGTGAATGGTATAATAGCTTCGATACAGCCGAAGTTAACACTTTTCTTGGTTTATTGTAAAATACATATAATCGCTTATCTCTCTTCACCTTTTCCATAGAATCGTATAAATTATATTATTTGTGTGCCTATTCCGTAGCATTTGTTCATGTTCTTGGAACGCTATCATTTATTTAGATCGCACAATATTCTTATAAAAACACACAAACATTTTGAAGTTCTTACTTTAGATTTCTCGCCTCACCCACAGCATGTGTAGAACAAAAAAAATCCCAAATCTCTTAAAGTGTTGAACAAATGTTTGCTTAATTCAATTTGTAGGTGTATTGTGCTAATCGCTTTCACACTTCAACTTATAATGATCGGAAAACTCTTGTAAAAGCTTTCCAGGTGATAATTAAGCGCAAGACGAAAACAAAGCGAACATTCCAGGCGACTCTGTTTAATTAGTTGAAATAACTTAATTTTGTTGAGAAAATTGCCATAAACTTTTCAACATTACTATGACACCGCGCCTCGCGCTTCATAAATCTCATATGCACCCTCTCACGAAACAATTTCCATTTCGAAAAACAAACAAAAAGAAAAAAATAAATATTTGTTGCACATTCCTCTTCATTGAATATACATACAAACATATGTGTGAGTATAATAATGCACTTTTTTATTTATTTATTGAATTTTTGTCGGTTTGTTTCCCCTCTGCAATTAGCCTATGGAGAGCCAGTCGCGCCCAGCAGAGGCAACGTCACGAGTGGCTTTAGGTTGTCTAGCTGCATTTAGTGGCGGAGACTCAGTGCAGCCTTTCAGTGCAATTCACACTCGACACATTGTGTCTGTCAGCGGCGCGCCACAGCCTCGTCGCCGTCCCGCAGTGTTCTTGTACGTTGCTAAGGGCCTCTATGCGCTCCCCGCTGTCGTCGTCTTGGCATTGGGTGCAAGAGCAAACGCGTGCCAACGCTAAGTGCATGAGTATGTACATATGTTGCTCTCACAATTTGATTTGCAACATTTTATCTACACTAGTTCGACAAAAGCAACAAAAAAGTCTTCATAAACAACATACTATAGTAAAATGTTGTTGAAGCGCAAGAAATCGCGTTTGAATCATAATAGGTTTCATTGGTGCGAACGTGTTGAGCGTCGCTTAGCTCGTTCATAGACGCTTGTGAATAAAAATGAGCTCTTGTGTTCACAGAATCGTAGTAACGGGTGATCCAAATAGAGGTTAATTTTTCAATAGCTTTTTTGACGGATTACGCGTGAGTTGTGTCACGCTCTTCAAGCAAATCCGACGTTTTCGAGACAAATTTTGTTCAGCGATGCGGCTCATTTCTGACTCAACAACCGGAGGAGATTCAAGAGCTGCTATTTCATCCAGAAAAACAACGGTTTGGTGTGGCCGGTGGAATCATCGGTGCAAACCGGAATTGATGGGGCCACTTCCCACACATTTTGGGCGATTTGGTTGACCACCAAGATCGAGTGATATCACACCGTTAGACGTGTTCTGTGGGGATATGTAAAGTCTAAAGTCAATGAGCACAATCCCGCTTCGATTCAGGCCTGGAAGCCAAGCATCACGCGTGTCATTCGCCAGTTACTACATGAAATGTTCGAACGAATCATCGAAAAATGGACCCAATGGATGGACCATCTGAGACGTAGCCGCGGCCAACATTTGAAGAGATAATCTTCAAAAAATAAGTGCCAAAGCATGTTCTTTCAAAGTTATAAACATTGCCCATTAAGTTTGAAGCCTCTGTGTTCTTCCTTAAAGAAGTAGGCAGCCTCGAAATGGATCACCCTTTGCTTTATTACGAAAAATTATTGTTTCAATTCCCTCCTTAAGGGTTTCCTCGGATAAAAAACAGCATTTTTCAATTTTTTTTTAACATAAAAAATTTGCCCTCGTTGGCAGGATAACTCCCTACAGGATCATCCAAATGAAAAAAGTGCGTGCTTAGGTTAAAACCTTAACTTAGAACTTTACAAAAAAAAAATTTCAGAGAAAATTTCGCGATCGTTTTTTTCAACTAGTTGTAGTCGAAAAAGAAATCCGTCGTCCAAGTCATTAAGAATTACATATATCTCAAAGATCTGTGTAACATTTCTTGAAGATCGGTTGAGCAGTTCTCCAGAAATCTTTTAAACCGACTACAAAAACACAGTTTGGAGAAAAACGCCTTTAGAAACGACGAGCTTACCCCATCTAGCCTCGAGCGCACAAGTTCTCAGGGCTGTATATCCGAAACTATTACTCGGAGCATCTTTAGGACAATACTCTAGAGGTGTTGTAAAATTTAATGAGACAATAAAAAAATCGATTTTGTGAAACCCCTATAGCCCATGTAATCCCTTAAATCTAAATTTTTTTGAAATGACCTGGGTT
Organism: Bactrocera dorsalis; assembly: GCF_023373825.1. Classification (NCBI taxonomy): domain Eukaryota; kingdom Metazoa; phylum Arthropoda; class Insecta; order Diptera; family Tephritidae; genus Bactrocera; species Bactrocera dorsalis. The sequence goes on from NC_064307.1 coordinate 32,583,896, forward strand.
GCAGTTTTTTAGTTGTCTTATGAGTTCAATATGATTTCAAGTAGCTAGAGACGCCCATAGTGTGTTAAGTTCAATCTCACGATCTTTCGTACCATCTACTATTATTTAAAAGCTCTTAACCACTGCGTTGTACAATTTTCGGAATACCTCTAGTTCACTTTTTTCTTGAACTGAAATCTGAGGGATCGCTGATCGAGCTAACTGCTTGTTGCTGATGACATACAGTCTGTCGAGTAAGAGCATGGTCGACTTTACCGACAGTTAATGAAAGATTTCGCTCTAATTCATTCGCGAGCCGATAGAGGGAAGCTTTGTCCTTGATGCATTGTCAACAAAGGTTCGGTTGCCGTTGATCTTTTGAAAGATAATCACGTTAAACACCATGAGTGCTAAGTACGCGTCGCGCTACGAAGCTATGTTCCTTCGTCAACCTGGTCGAGCCTGGTCAACTTCCAACAATGGGCTTGTTCAGCGGACCGTAAAACATGGAATAGATGCATCTTTGGGGCTGTTTCTCAAAGCAGGGATTCGGCACTTTGTACCTCTTTACTGACAACCTGAATGCCGAGAAAATGATAAAAATCTACAAAAAGGCTTTACTGCTATCTGCCAAACGATGGTTCATCAGAGAAAATGAAGATGGCCGTCGCAGTCGCCCGATGCAAACCCTATTGAAAATGTGTGGGCATATATTAAACAGAAGCTTCGTGGAAGACACACATTCATTTTGAAGCAGTTGTCTTACAAAATTCGTCGGATCAGGAATTTGCCACTAAAATACGCCGTCAAATTAGAAGAAAGCATGCCTCGGAGATGCCGGTGGTGACTGGACATATTCTTGACCAAATTGCATCATGATTTATAATGTGTGCAATGTATATACATATATAAATGAGAAAGTTTCATAAAATATTTTTTTATAAATTAACACGACCACGCTCTTACTTGACAGACTGTATTTCTTCTTTCCGAAATATTATATTTGCACATCGTAAAATTTTATTTCCAACTTTAACTCATGCAACCCACCGTGCACCACTTTATTAAGCAAGACTGGCTAGTGTGAGTTTGTATGTGCTCGCCACGCGAGGTCATTGATGATGAAGAAGCTCCCCATGGCGCTTACTTCTTGATTTCTAATGGGGGACCAATTTGTATGGCTGCTCTACTGGCCTTCTACGGCTGGATAACATTGTCTGGCCCACATCTTGCCACCTCCACAACCGCTCGCTTTGCAATAATACACGATATGAATACGAATGACTGGTGTTACGATTGCGACTACGAAGACATAGAGATTGCACAGGCGAACATAGAAACTTGCATACGGTTATGCGTACACAAACACTGTTAAATGTGGTACAAATGTATGGACTAGGGCAGTTTGATAGTTCTGTGATGTTTTGAAAGATAGCGCGCCAGTCGTTTCTTCTTTTCGCTACGTGGCGCCAATTGGATAATCCAAGCGAAGCCACTTGGTCCTTCCAACGGTACAAAGGGTACTGCGCCGAATACTTTCAGAGCTGGAGTGTTTTCGTCCATTCGGACAATATGACTTATATAACTTAGCCAGCGTAGTCACTGTCTTTTAATTCGCAGAACTATGTCAATGTCGTCGTATATCTCATACAGCTCATCGTTCCATCGAATGCGATATTTGCCGTGGCCAACGCGCAAAGGACCATAAGTCTCTCGCAGAACCTTTCTCTCGAAAAGTTTCTTTATAGAATATGGTCGGACGAAAGCATGTCCGACGACTCGAATTCAAATGTGCTTTGCCTAATCCACAAACAGGGAGACCCCTTAATATCGCATATAAGGAATGTACTATGTGAAAGATTAAAGCCCATCGTCAACAAAAAATCAACAACTGGCCAGATATTCATTATGCGCCAAATCTTGGAAAAGACCCATGAAAAGAGAATCGACACATGATCCCTTTGACGATTTTATAGTTGCTTTTGACAGCACGAAAACAGGTGCCTTTATGCCGCTATGTGTGAATTTGGAATCTCCGCAAAACTAATACGACTTCTACGTCGGGATCGGAACACCCTCTCAGAACCCTTCGGTATCAAACGAGGTTTCAGGCAAGGCGATCTGAATAGAGAAAGTACTTTTCTTCTGCAAGAGTGTACATATGTATAACTGATAGTGAACGAAGGCACGATGAAATATCTCCTGTAATCAAACAACCAGCATTAACACCAACAACAATCCAACGACGTATAACTCTTGCCAACAATTGCGACTTCGGACTGAGAAGGCATTTGAGAAGTAAAGTCCTCTCTCGACGAACAAAAAACGAACTTTACGAGTCACTCTCTTCCACGTCCTGTTATATGGTGCAGAGGCATGGACGATGACAATATCTGATCAGTTGACATTACGAGTTTTCGAGAAATAGGTTCTGCGGAAGATTTATGTTTCTATACGTAGCGTAACCAAGTGCACCTTATTTGGGTGCCAGGTCACAATGGTATAGCCGGGAATGAACTGGCTGATGAGCATGCCCACTGCACAGCATTCACCAACATGGTAAGACCGGAATCTTTCTTTGCGGTTGGTGCCCCCACCATAAAGGAGCTGCTCCACAATGATGAAGCAGTGGGTAGGGAGAAGCATTGGCAGCAACTCCCAGGCATGTGCCATGAAAAGTTGCTAATGGGTGGTTACAACCTCAAAAGGTTTAAATATGTAATCAACCTCCGAAGTCAAAAATTCAGACTACTTGTCACCTTCCACACTGGCTCGGAAGCTTAAAATGTATTTATTTAACATGGATCTAGCTTCTAGTGCGAGTTGCCGGTTTTGCAACAGATGAGTCTAAAACACCAGAACACTTGCTAATGTATGTACTACACAGCTGTTTCTGGATCCATGTTTCCGAATAGGAATCACATTGCTTCAATAGAACCCAGCAGTATAATTAAACTTATCAATTTGCATGGACTAGTTGAGACGGGAAGAGATAATTGGCATGGTTTACTGCCTAAGGCAACGGTGGAATCTTTGAAGAAATCGGTCCATACAAACTGATCGATCTGTTTGATGACTTCATGTAATTAATCTTTTTAGTTCTTTTAGTTTAAGGCCTGATTTCTATATTAAGCTTTCTCTAGTCTATGTAAACCTTAGGTTTTATTTTGAGCTGCATCGCACCATAGTTTCGTCCAAACCTCTTATGGTTTGTTTGACTTGTTGCATATACCACACTACGACTTAACTTCGTAGTGTGGTATATGTGGTGTGTGTGGTGTACGAATTTTCGAAGCATATGGTGATAAAACATCGGGAATCACTCTAATGCCTTATGGTCACACTGCATCTTCTTTTTAGCATCTTTGTCCTTTGTTTTCTCCGGAGTTTTCGGCAAAGTAGTACTTGATATTCACACGAGGTTTACTTCTTTATATTTCGGAGTAAAATTAAATGATTTTTTTTTGTTTCAATTTACGAGCCGTTTTCTAACTGCGTGGACCACTACTGACTTATCAAACCGCCCTGATATTGCTGCCTCCACATACCGCTGGTCATATGTGCGTATTTATCAGACTGCTGCCTCTCAATTTTCCCGTCTGTTATTGTTGCGCGTCATGTTTTGCCCTTATTATTATTGTTGTTACTCTTTTATTGTACTTTTTATTGCTGTTTCTTTTTTTTATTGATAACACCAGTTCACAAGCTTGGTGTTACTTTTTGCTGCAAGTAAATTGTTGCTTCGCACTTGGTTTCTTCTCCCCCCTCTCCTACCCTTATTTTCTATTTTGTAGCATTGTTTATTGGTTGAATTGTTTTGCCACACAATTTTTCTATTATTCTCACAGCGACGCATTTCAGTTCATGCGCTTATAGAATGCTATGCTTTGGCCAGTAGGTAGAGGCGTCCAATCAGCCAGACAAGAAAAATTTAGCAGCAAATTTAATGTCTAACGGCGCGTGCAAGCGTTGTCGCGGGTGAAGTGGAAAGGGTGCGTGGGCGCTGAGATAAGCGGATATCGGTTGCATATGCATGACTTTGCATTTTTTCCGCTTAACAAAGTACCGTTATATTGCACAGGTTCAATTGCATTTTTTCATCCAACCAAGTGATGCGTCTCGACAGCCTCCCACTGTCTGCGAGCAGTGTGCGAAACCAAGGAAATTCCATCGCTGAAAGAATTCTTTCCATGTGAGTAAACTTGTTTATGTGGGCGAATGCGTTGTGTTCTGGGCGAGTGAGCGCTTTCGTGTAGGTGATGGTCTCAGCGCTGCAAAGTCGATGCGTTCAGCTCATCAATAACAGGAATATTTTTGTTCGAGCGTTGGTGCGATGTGTGGGCGTTGAATTATAGCTACGAAATGCCTGCATTCTTTACAGCTGTATTGACGGTATCGATAATCTCAATCAACATTTGTTTATAAATAAATACATTCAAGTATTTTATTTTCTAACTGTAAGCTGCAAACTTCGGCTGAGAGAGTTCTAATAATATTACGCTTATATTTTCTCGTTTGTTGCCTTTGGTCAATACATCACAAAGCTTTATTTCCTACGTACAAAATCATGTCTGTCAGCTTTGGTTTCTTCCCGACTGACCCATCGCCAACATTGAAGCGGATTGTAAAGCGAAGCGTAGATTTCTCTGTAAATATTCCCTTAATATACTCAGCGTAACATTAGCCAGAAATGTATTTTCCAGTAAAGCAATTCTGGTAAATTTTTTATGTCTTCCTCTCTTTTTTTTTATGGGAGTAAGCCATCAAGCAAAGGAATTATTGAATCTTTAGAGAATAGGTTAGGTTAGCTCGGCTAGTTGATCCCTCTGCATGGCTGTTAAGTTCTTGGAATGTTTAGGTTAAGTTAGGTTAGCTCGGCTGGTTGATCCATCAGCATGGCTCTTATGTGCAGTCCTTTGTGTAGCCAGACGAAAATATCCTGTAGCTGAATATTAGCTATCTGATCAAAACACTCCGAACCCATCACAAATCTGCTTTTATTTCTATTATTGCTATTTCAACTGGATGTATAAAAGTATGAGATCCGAGACGTTTTACCTTGATGTGTCAAAAGCAGGACATTCGAGGAGGAAATATTCAGATGATTCTATCTCACCTTTCTTCAAAGAGCTGATGCAGCGGGCATCCGGCAAAAAGGTTCAATCTTGCTGTGTTAAATTGATCGGACAGTGTCCAGTTAGAACTCCTACAACCATTGAAAGGTAAAACTTGCTGAGAGCAAAGAGCTCCCAAGACTTATTTCTATTTACCCTAAGGCAGAAGGACCTTGCTGTACAGCTATTGGTAGTAAATCAAGTATTGCTGTGTTGGTTTAACGCCCAAAAGTCCTGAACTAAACTACAAGAAGCAAATGGAACTGCTATCCGTTCCCATTTCGTAGTTATTGAGACTGTAGTAACTGTCCTAGCAAGCTTATCAGCAATACAGCTGTGGTCAGGCACTCAAACCAGTCAATCATAAAATAACTCGATGCTAGATATCCCTTTACTAGTCTTGGGCGAAACCAAACCGAAATGTGCGAGGATTTCAGAGTTCCTAGACTTGCAGTCATCTAAGTACCCAGATTATATCAGTCTGAGGGCAGTTTTCGCGGCTATACATTTGGCGTCTATGCCCATTGGTGCTATATAGTTTATAGCACGCGTTCACTGCCATGGTTGGTGTGGTTCGTAATGTACCATAAATACTGATGAAAGCAGCCCGTTAAACATTTGTCAATTTTTTTCGTCATCTTAGTATGTCTTCCTTGCTCTTTTTTTCGATGTTGGGGTTTCCATGACAGCTGTCTACAATAAGTCCTAGATATTTAACTCTGTCAGCAGAACGAAGACGAGTTCCTCGATTAGTGATAGATTCGCCTCCGGGAATTTTTACTTCCTAGTGAATAAAATCAGTTAGGTCTTACTAGGATTTATGGAGTGGCCGTTTTGAGCACCCCAGTTGCTTACGATATTGGTGAATTATCAAATTGGATTGGATTAAATGTTTCGGCCTTAAGACAGTTCTTAAAGTTTTGTAATATCCATATGAGCATTATTAATGTACATGCCCCTATTGATATTAGTACTTCGGAAGAAAAAGAGAATTTCAGAGGCATCTTGGAGGATCTCTCTTGTATTCCAACTTGACAAGCTAAAACACTCAAGCGTTGGAAATGCTTTCTAAACGCAATTTAACAAACAAACTTAAAGACTTGGATGAGTGGGGAAATCTCAGATAGATGAAAACCATTTAAAAGCATTTATTGATAAAGTATGCAAAATTAAAAAAAAAAAACTAAAAAACATCGTGCGATGAGGAGTTCAAAATGGAAAGTTTAGAAGGGTATGACGTAAACAAGGCTATGCTTAATCGTAAAACAAGGTCATCTACCGAACTTTACAGAGAACTAACAAGAAGTGATAAAAAGAGAGAAAGTAGCAAAAACTTTTCCGAAACTCTACAAACGAATTACAAGAGCAGCAAGAGCGATAAAGCAGAGTTAATCCCAAACGATATATAGCATGGACATAAAGGGTCAACTATTAACTGAAATACAAGGAATATGAGACAGATGAGTAGAACATTTCAACCAAGTTCTTAATGGAAAGCTGAGGAAAAAAGCTAATGGAGCTGATGTTGATGGTGAAAAACCGATGTAAAGCCTCATTCTTGTTAATATCAGCTTAACAATCATCTGACGAAATCCTTCCTAAATTCATACGTTCTTACCTTAGGCCGGACAGTATTCACAATAAATGTGTATTCTTACTGAGGTTCTGAAAAATTATTTGTAGATGGTCAGGACGTTGACAATAGAAGAGTTTGGAGTAGAGTGTAACTGAAACTAAAGGCTAATCTAATATGTATCTCTACATATCACGACTTTTGATAACGTTACATTCGTTAGGTGTAAATTTTTCAAAAGCTAGCGATCTCTAGTGTCCAACTTTGCTTGAAGTAGTATTTTGGTTCAGGATTTTCTTCTGATGTGGATCGTTTTGGTGACGAAAAAATTTATAATTTTCACTTTGGGTGTATAACATAATGCCAACAATCAAAAGAACACCAACTACGGTGCCTTTTATATTTCGGGATTGAAGAGAAAAAATAAGTTTTCATCATCAAAAACTGCTTTATTGTTTTTCAAAATATTCTTCATTGAGATTTATACAATTTTGCATCCGTTTGAACCAATTGTTCTGAACGCATAAACCCCCTCTTTAAGTGTCGAAATTAAAATGGTCGGAGTAATTACTGCAGCAAATTCGAAAAATGCTGTTTCGAGAAGAAAGTTTAAAACGTTTGTAAACTGATAGAGCTCATTGAGCGGCTACACTTTAGCAGTCTGTAATTCCAAAAATCTTTTAAATATTCTTTTCAAATTTTAGTACCTGATATCGATCTAAAATATTGAACATGTGTTCTTCACGTTTTTCTTCAAGAAGCTTCTCGGAACCGCCCATATCAGATCGCTATAGCATATAACTGTTACACAAACTGACCGATCGAGCTCAAGTTCTTGTATAGAGTACGCTTTTATTGGTGTCTTCATGAAATTTGGCACAGATTATTACTGAAACATAGTTACAGTCTCCGAAGAAATTGTTCAGATCGGACAATGTTATACAAACTGAACGCGCAATCTAAAGTTCTTGTATAAAAAAAAATCTTTTATTTGTCAAGGTATTGCCACGAAAATTTGGCGTAGATTATTTATCCAAGGCACTGCTACAATTGCCGATCGGAGCACTATAGCGTATAGCTGTCATGCAAATTTATCTATCTAAATCAGAATAAAAATAATTTTATACCCTTTTTGCTACAACAAATTCAACTGGTGAATACGAAACTCAAAATTTATATCTGAATATTTTAATTAGTTTTATGAATATTGAGTGGAGATATGATACAATTTTCAACTAGACATGGCGTATCTGTCCTTCTCTTTCCCTACTTTCGTACACATTTACAGCATCAAATTTTTGTGGTGTGAAGATATACCATTTTTGCTGCGGGCACTGCCCTTTCGCTCCTGGTTGCCTTGTCATAATAGTTTTGCACAACTTGTCATCTAAACGCGAATGTGTCATAAATTTTATTATATTTTTCTATCAAATATATAGTATATGCAAGTATATAAGCATATATGTACATGTCTATTCGCATTTTACTCTTGTTGTGGTTGAATTGCTTTTCATAACTCGGTTTTGCCGTTTGCCAATACCAGAAACGCATCACATAATGCTGAAAAGGGGAAAGGCGAAGGCCAATAGTTGAACGCCATCGGCAATAACAAATACGCGAATGATACTCGCTCGAACATATCGCCGTTCAATGAATATTTACTTTTCGCAAACAAAAAAGTTACGCCAATAAAAAGTTACATTAAACTTTATGCTTAGGAAAGCGTCATATGTTCTACATAATACGTGCAATCGTGCAACGTGATGTGGCTGCCACATTGGTTTGCAGCAGTTGGCTGTTTACTCCAAATGCAACCGCACAAATGCTTATGTACTTTACATACAAACATGTATGCATGTGAGACAAATATTGTATGTGTGTTTGTGCGAGTTCCCCATGCCCGTTTTGTAGAATTGGCCCACTTCTGTCGCACTGTTTCCGTTTTCTATTGCATCCTTTGCCAACATCTCAACGCTCGCACAATAGGGTTGCCAAGCGCAGTGTTGACAACAGATTCTTGTATTTTTACGTGTTTGTGTGCATGATAGCGTCTGATATTGTCATAAAGACTCATACTTCGCCTAAGGACATGTTTATGTTTGAATGAGTTTCGCTTAATTAATTAACGTAATTACATAAATAAATAATGCGGTAGCCGAAAAGGTAGTCCAACTGTTAGTGTGTGATGACAAGGTGCTTGGAATAAATATGATGTTAGGAGAGTAAAAATTAAAGGGTGTTCCATTTCAAAGTTCCCTACTTTTTTAAAGAATAAACACAGAAACTTCAAATTCAATAAGGTATATTTATTACCATTCGTGAGAATATTCTTTGGCATTTATTTTTCGAAGATTAGCTATATCAAAATGTTGGCTGCGGTTACGTCTCATCTGGTCCATCCGCTGAGTCCAATTTTCGTCGACTCGTTCAAGCTTTTCGACTGACAACCGGCGAATGCCACGCGTGATGTTTTGCTCCAAGATCTGATTTTAAGCGGGATTGTCCACATAGACTTTAGATTTTACATATCCTAACAGAAAACGATCTTGGTGGCCAATCGACCGGACCAAAACGTGAAATTATCTGCTTACCGAAGTGTTCTCCCAATAAATACATTGATTGCTGAAGTGGCACTGTCTAGCTTACATAAAATATCGACGAGTTCCCGAACTTCAATGGCAGGGATCAAATAGTCAGGTAACGGCGAAATAACGGTCACTATTGAAGGTTACGTTCTCACCGGCATCATTTTTGAAGACTATGGACCAATGATACCACCGGCCCACAAATCACATCAAACCGTTGTTTTTTCTGGATGAAATGGCAGCTCTTGAATCTCTCGTTTACATACCCAGCCAGATATAGGCCTCATCGCAGAAACAAAATTCGGCTGGAAAACGTCGGATTTGTTTTAGAATTTTCCATAGAGTGAAGGGATTTCGCTTGGCTTCAGTTCTTGCACTTGCTTTATTTTGTACCCCTAAATTTTCGTTATCAGTGTAAAATGCGCCAAATCGTTAGATACGTCACTTCGAGTTGCTGCGAACGGCGCCGAATCGGCTCCCCACAGTCTTCGTGTACAGGGTTTGTCCGGAAAGTGATAGGACTGATTTTCTTTCACCGCGACTGTATTTCGGAGCTTGCGAGCGCCCACTGGATTCGGTAAGGGATGTTCTTAGCTAACAAACTAGCGTCTGGTCGGTTGTCTCCGAGAACCTGGAGAGTCAGGACAATAATTTTCGCGCGATGTGTTTCTGTGAGTGGTGCTAAACGAAAATTCAGAGATATGCGATTAAATTCTGTGTGGAACTCGCTAAAACTGCGACAGAGACGTTTGATATGATCACGCAGGCTTACTCAGATGTTGCTTTAGCAAGAAGTGGTGTGTTTCGGTGGTACCAGGCCTGTTTGGAAGGCCGGGAAGTGGTCGCTGATGAAGACCGTGCTGGGAGACCGGCAACTTGAACAAACACCGACAATGTGACTCGTGTTTGCAAAGTTTTGAACTCAGATCGTCGACTCGGTATCTGTTGCCCAGATGTTAAATTTATCAAAATCTGTAGTTCATGACATTGTGACGGAGCACTTGAACATGCGCAAGGTGTGCGCGAAGATGGTCCCAAAAGTGTTCACTGAAGACCAGAAATTGTGGCGAGTGGAAGTGTGCCAAGAAAATTTGAACATAAGTGAAAGTGGCCTCCAGTTTTTAATAATATAATTACAGGTGACGAGTCGTGGATCTTTAAGTATGATCCCGAGACAAAGAGTCAATTTTCCCAGTGGCACACGCCGTCGTCTCAAGCAAGCATTTTGAGACTATAGAGGGGATCCAAGCAGCATGCACCTCGGATGTGAAGGATATTCCCAAAAATGCCTTACGTGACGCCTTCAACGCTTGCATCGACTCAGTCCTATTACTTTCCAGACAAAATCTAAGTATATACTTTCAACTATGGCTGCTAGATTTTTTCACTGCGTGCTGAACGTAGTCTGTTTGGTCCAATAATGAATTATGGGTCTCAAGATGAGTGATGACGTTGCGAATAATACGTTCAGTAGGCCGATTATTCTGACCATAAGTTGAGTGAACGGTGTGAAACGCATTCCTTACAGAACGTGAGTTTTCATATTAAAGTTGGACGATTTGTATACGTTGCTCAGGCGCAGGTCTTTCGGTGATGAAATGCCAAGCAATGCCCAACAAAAATAACTTGACAGCTTGACATGACTTGTACGTGATCTGTCAAAAAAAAGGCTATTGAAAAAAGTACCTCTACTTGGATCACCCCTAGATAGACATATTAGAGCTAGGTGAAGATTTTGCTCGGTTATTTCGTGTCATATTTGGAAGTTAGGAAAGGTATATTTTGGTTCGGAGTAAAGTTCGGATTTTTGAGCCCAAATAAACATTATTGTTTTTGTGTTTTTAAGATTATGTATAAATCTACCGGTTATATATCGCAAAATTTGCTTGTTTAGACTGTAACACTAGCTGTGGCTCTTAATTTCTTAAAGATATTTTCCTCAGCCCTAGTTAAGGCATCGCATAGCTCGGAATTAAGTATGGAACCATAATTTTTTTCAGCAATTGCCCGTATTAATATATGTTTTCGAAAAGATATCAAGTGGACTAAGGACTACACGAAATTTATGGTGTTGAACATATTTAAATTTTTCTATAACAACAAAACATAGTATAAGTATTAAATACCTTGGTAATCAAGTTGCTAACCAAAGAAAAATCTCTTCTTCAGTTTAGACTTTAGATACTTTTGGGGAATAATTCCTAAATGCTCTATGGGGAATTATACTTTGAAATAACAATAGCTCTTTAGATAACCATCTGTCACCAGCCTAAAATAACGTTTGCTGAAACTAATCTGGCAAATATTTCGATGTTACATTCTAATCTTCACCCTGCCCTGCTTTTGACCAATAATGTCCCTCAGCTTGATATTAGTTTCGAATGAAGCGAGGTCATTTATCAAATATATTACAAATTGAGTAGCCTAATTTGCCAATATCCACTCCCTTTTCATTTCACTGCCTAGTAAAGGTCTTTTTGTTGCTGTTAGACTTCACGATTTTTGGTTGCATTCCAAAAATGTTTGCGCTTCCTCTCTGCCCAATGCTATTTGTCAAAATAATTGTGTTGAGGTTGTCTAGGTCGTTTACTTGAACTGTAGGTCATTGATGTTGTTATGGCGTTGTATACAGTTTTGTTATTTGTTTTTTGTGCTCTATGTTCTAATAGCGCAACTGTAGTTTAGCGCTTCCAGGCTTTAGGGGGATTATGTGCCGAGCATGTGTCGCCTGCTGGCATAGCTTCCACCAATATCTATGGCTCAGTCAATTTCGCCAAACGCCGGAAATATGCGAAACAATATTGAATTTCAATATTTTATTCCAACTTTAAATTTCCGAGCAAACATATGCATTTCGTACACACCGTCATATGTATATATAAATATATTTGATATTTATTTGCATTAATTGTAGCGTTTCGAAAAATATTTATTTACTGCTGCGCATCCATTTTTATTTGCACTTGGGATTTATTGTTGTTTGCGCTAAGCACTTTCACAGCGTTTTTCTAAAACATGTTTTCACACATTTCATTTAAGCATCGAAAAATCCACCATTTTTTAGATTTTATATATGAATTCATGCATTTAGGGGCCGGAGGGAAATTTAGCAGTGAAATTGGTACAATTCGGCAAAGTGAATGGTATTTTTATCAGCTGATTCACGTTCTTTAAATTACCTTGACTTTACATAACGAAAATCAGTTTCAAAACGATTGTTTTTCTAAACTTCTAATGCACAACTTAACTAGAGGTAGTCCGTTATGAACAGGTTTCTCGAAAACCGGGTTAATTTAGCAGATAATGAATTTGCGGTTTATCGCTGAAGATGATTTTTCGATGAAAATCCAGATCATTTTCAAGTAATGCTCAGCCCAATTTACGTACATACGACTATTCTGGTGATCGAGCGGTTTCAGTTCTTGCGTCAATTTGATCTCGCATGGATGTAGGCTAAGATCTTTTCGCAAAATTCGCCACAACGACGTCACAGAGATGACCAATGCTTGGGAACGACGTGTGAGAGACTGATTTCTTCCTCAATCAATGCACTAGCGACGGCAATATTCTCGACGTCATGCCACTTCTTTGTCAAACTGGCAAGGGAACATTTTGTACTGTGCCTTTGGATTAAAACTTTTCCACTAGACGCTCAATTATTGATCGGACAGGACGATTATGTTGACCATAAATTAGACGTAGCGCTCTTGAAGTTAAGGCCACTGACCCAGAATTTCAGTAGTATATTTTAATAATTTCGTCCCGTTGTTGTATCATATATCCTTCCATGATGAAATAGCAAACCTTTCTGAAGAGCAATGTCAAAAGAGTGGGAAATATATGGCGTCGTTTGCTGTGCCTATCAGTCTACTTTACTTTATCGTAAAGTTTGACATTTTTCTTGTTATGTACACTCAGAATTGTTTGACATACGTGCGCTATTTGTGTTGTTTACAGTAACTTAAAAAATTCATCTCGACCAAAAAATAGGATTAAATGGCGAACTTTTTTTCGGGTTTAGTTGTTACAACTTTCGAGCAATCCTCGTATAATTAAATACACTTTAGGAGAGATTTTGTTTTCACGTGGCATTTCCCTGTTTGTTATTTGGACTGAAGACGTATCGTATATTTTTGAACAAATAATAAAAAAAACACCGATGGGTTTTCGATGGAGTCTAAAGGCGACACTCAACTCAACTTCAACAAACATGTCTTCTGTCGTCGAATAATCGATCTGTATTCATAGAACCATAGAACTCATAAATAATTTTATACAATTAATCGAACGTGTGCTTTTCCCATATTTTCTCTTTGGTTCCTAAATTTTAAGGTTTACATTTTATAGTATCCTAGTATTCATTTGTGAGGGATTTAAGCAACATTCGCTCGCATGGCGTTTTATTAAAGAACGATGTTTTAAACTAATATATGTTTTATAAGTATTTAACTAACCGCCAACTAGTTTCACAGAGACCACTTAACAACTGTTTTTTATATCAAAACCTTGTCCATATATGCTCAGTGTACATATATATTTAAACATATTTATTTTTCCATATCTACTATATATAGTACGTAAGGCAATATTTATTGTACGAGTATTAACTAGCAAATAGTTTTGTCACCGAATTTCGGGAAGTTTTCAGTTATCAACTGCAACAAAAGCAAATACAGCAGTTGTAATGGGTGCAATCGAGCTGTGCAAATTTGATCTGCCATTTCATACCTGCCGCGAAAAGCGTTTGTAAGCGGATTTGAAGGGAATTACAACATTACCTCGAAGTGTTATTTTTATTGCTTTAATTTTATGACCGTATTTGTTGAAGCGTAGGAGTATTATAACGTTGTCGGACACAATCACTGTGCGCTGTTAGAAATCGAATTGCGTTTAAAATTTAAATGAAGTGCATATATACATATGTATACTTGTTGTATCAATTTGATTAAAGTAAAATGGTCTCTCATGGGAGGAGACTCTCGTGCTTTACTCATGCTGTGCATTCCGCCGAATCCATGTTTCCAAATTTGCTGAAGGTGAAATCTTAAAGGTGCACTGTGATGTCACCTACAATATTAGTAAGAAGTTTCGGGTCTGTCTACCATTAACAGTACCTAAATGTAGCCCTGTGTTGCTTGTGTTTCAAGACCTAAAGTGTTCCTCTAGGGTCCGTTGCTTCAAAGAACCCTTGAAGGTGCTGAATGGTATAGGGTAGCTTAGGGAAATTGGGTTCTCAGCTGCCTTCAAGCGAACTAACATCGCTCTTTCGTTTTCTTCCATCCCTATATGACTGGGTACCCAGATGATATAAACTGAATACTGGCATAACTTACGGAATCAGACTTAGTGTTGGCCTCACGGAGTTCTTTATTGCCGCTGGCTCGAACAAAGCGGCCTGAAAGACTGAATTGTAGTCATTTAGTTTGAAGCTACTTCTGCGTATGGATTACTACAGAAGAAGTCTGCTCCTGTTCCTGTTTCCCACTTTGATCCGTCAGTAAATATGTAGATCTTACTGTTAGAACTGTGGATGAATGTCCCTCCATGTTATCATCTAAGGAATCTTCGGTTATCCCAACTACTTCACGTAGAGCGGTATCAACCGATTTCCCTTTGACGTAAGCCTGCTGCCTACATTCCAATCGAATTTATCTTTTGTTGAGATCGTAGATCCCTTCTATACTTTTAAGTAGGGAGGATGTTAAACTAAACTGATTGCTCTGTAAGATTTTGGTAGTTTTCTTTTTCGGTTTCGTTATGAAGATAAATTTGGCCTCCTGCCATATATTTGTCGTGTACGCTCAACGGACAAAGACTTTATATACACTAGCAACGCGGTGAGAAAATACATCAGCACCGTTCCGTAGTAGAGGACTGAATATAACATCAGTGCCGGCTGCTTTGAAATGATTGAAGCTACTAAACACGATTTCTTGGGTTAAAACGAGACCATCATTCTGGTCTTGTTGAAGGTTTTGCCACAGTTCTATCGAAGGTTCTTTAGTTCCCCATTTTTCCAAGGTTTGCCTGTGGTGGAACCCGTCTTTGGGAAGGGGCATACGGTTTCAAAAGCAACAATAATACATTTTGAGACCTTTCCCACTGCTAAGTCTATATCTGGTACCGAACTTATCGGGTCACGTGCCAAAATTGTTCCCATGGATCGACCTGGTTCGATCACATATTTGTTCACCCGATAATAATTTTAAAGTCCATGTACCTACAAGTATGTTTGGTCAGATAAAGAGTTGGAGACTTGCCAATCCGAAACTAGGCTTACCGCACTTTGCCTATAGTTATATTTAAGATTTCCCTCCTACGCCTATTTATTAAGCTGGGTACGTTACCTATATTTATGATGAGTAAATATGTTATAGCGGTCCGATATCGGCGATGCCTTCAAATGGTCAGCTTCAAATTTCAAATCCATATCTCAAAAACTGAAAGAAAGGGTGATCCATTTCGAAGTTCCCTGCTTTTTTTTTTAAAGAAAACGCACAGAAAGCTCTAATTAAATTGAAATTGTTTATTATCATTCGAACGAACATTCTTTGGCATTTATTTTTGGAAGATTATATCTTTCAAATGTTGGCCGCGGCTACGTTCCAGATGGTTCATCTGTTAAGCCCAATATTCGATGACTCATTCGAGCATTTCGACTGGTAACTGACGAATCACATGCATAATGTTTTGATCCAAGGCCTGAATCGAAGCGAGATTGTATGCATAGACTTTAGACTTTACATATCCCCACAGTAAAAAGTCTAACGGTGTGATATCACACGATCTTGGTGGCCAATTGATCGGCCTAAAACGTGAAATTATCTGATCACCGATGTTTTCTCAATAGATATGTACATTGATTGATTCGATGTGTGGAAAGTGGCGCCGTCTTGTTGAAAAGAAATGTCACCGATATCACGAGCTAAAATTTCAGGCATCATAACGCGATAACGGTCTCCATTGAAGGTTACGTTCTCACCGTCATCATGTTTGAAGAATTATGGATCGATGATTCCATCCGCCCACAAACCAAACCAAACCGTTGTTTTTCCTGGAAGAAATGACAGCTCTTGGATCTCTTCAGGTTGCTCTTCGTCCCAAATGCGGCGATTTTGCTTGTTTACATACCCATTGAGCCAGAAATGGGCTTCATCGCTGAACAAAATTTGACTCAAAGACGTCGGATCTTCTAGGAACTTTTTAAGAGCCCATAAATCGAAGCAGTGTCGCTTGAGAATGTCGATCAGCTTCATTTCGTGCGTAAGCTGTATTTGGTAAAATTCCGAAAAATGGCCTGCTTCAAATTTCGGATCAATGTCTCAAAATCTGAAGTCGGATCGATATCTCATTCCTTCTGGGTGCTACAAACGTTGTGGCAAACATATACCCTGCTAAGAGTACAAGAAAAAAATTAAATTAAACATTTATATTAAAAATTGTTTCATCAATGACATTTTGCTAAAACGTTCCCTTCCCCACCCGCCATTAGTGGCTACAGCTTGCGACAGGAATGGTGTGATAGCCATTTAATATCCCCAAATGAATGATTTACAAAGAAATATTTGGCTTTGTCACATCATGTCTGCCCTTGTGTACGCTTTATTGTCCATATTTACCACACGATTTGCTCCGAAAATAACTTGCAGCGCTTCTTCGACGCCGTCAGTGGCACAACAATTGACTTTCGTCCACAGCGCTGCAACATATGTTCGCAAAGTAATCAAAGCGCAAGCGGATATAAAGAAAGTTAATATGTGCGAGCAGAAACAAAAAACAGCCGGCAAACAAAAACCTGCGAAATACTTGAAAAGTTTCTTACACATTCCAACAAAGCTTTTGAAATCTGCGCGCGGTGTGAGAATATTGATAAATGATTCATAGTTTGGCTTTGTTTTTGTCTAACTTTTCCCGCTTGCTGGGGCGCTATTGGCATTTTTCGCTTAATGGCGTGTCATTATGCCAAGGCACACACACACACCTACACAGTCCCACGCGTATGGACTCAAACGCATGCTCTGAAAATCCATATTGCTAACGGCATGTGTATTATGACTTTACTTTCTCTCGCTTTCCCGCAATTTGTGTCGGCTTGTGCGTTTCTTTGCTCTTTTGTCTGCCAACTACAGGACACGTGTGCTTACACACCAAATTACTTCACTTATTTTAGTCGCTAAATTTAGTTTTCCTTTGTGTGGGTGTGTCTTTGGTCACTGCGCCTGGCCTACGTGTAACGGTAAAGTTATATAATTCATGGACTCATTCGCAATCAACTCGAAATTGTTTGTTTTCCTGCCCGAATTCCAAACGTTCGAACGCTTACGGGCAGGCAGACAAGCAGACAATCGGACAGACATAAATAAATATTTATTAGTGCACCTTAATGTGTCTGGCATTTTGCTGCATTAATGAGGCGGGCACACACACTAAAAATATAATAGATGTTCACTTTCTTAGTCTTAAAGACAGTTATTTCTTCCCACAGGCGTAACCAATTTTTGGTGGATAAGAGCTTAAGAAGTATTAACAATTTGAGGCGACCTTGAGGGACATCCGAGTATGTCAGGTTACAGTGGCTGGCTTTTACGTCATATCTTAATCTGCAAGTCCTTTGTAATGCGATGAAGGTTCGTTATTAGCACGAACTGAAGTCCATGTCGTTCAGGACGGTTTGGTTCTTTTATAGAGACTTGCAATTAGATATCAAGTCTCTGATACTTCATCCAGTCCGTTTAGCTGCGAAGCGCCTAGATATCTAAGCCGAGTACTCGTTTAGACTGGACTAAAGCGGAGCAGATGTTCCAGGATCTCTCTCATGCCTATTACCCAGCACTTTCTACCCCCATGTGTTATCGTTAATAATGCTCATTCGGCTCACTTGTGTTGCCCATAAGTTGCGTTCTGTGACTAGGCAACAACTAACCGGCAGTCTTTTCGAGATCGGATAAGTAGAAAACTTACGTGTTTTCCATTCGCTGCCTTACACACGATCTTGGCAAACCTGCATGCTACTATAGCAATCCGTCTCAAATCGATCCGTCTGTCAGCATTTTTAGAGATTTCATTGCTTATGGTTTTTAGCAACTTGTGTATTTCCTGAACTGGTTCAGCAGCAAAGTGGTTGATACATTTGGTAGTCCCATAAACAATTTTATTTCCTGGAATGCTCTTGTGACCTGGAATCCAGTAGATATGCAACCGGTTGTCAATATATCTACTGCCTTGCTGCTTCTAAAGAAATTTTCCGACGCTTGGCTATCGACGTATAGTATATTGCTGGTCTACTTATCGCTTTCTGCGTTATTAGCTATCTCAGTAGCTTTTTCTGTGTGGAAGATACTGCATATTCCGGCAGCTTGATGGTTCGTCCGATCCAGGCTCACTAGATCCAGGCATCCATTATTTATGTAAAAAATTTTTAATCCGTCCATGTAGATGTTGAAAGTTCCGCTGGTGGGTCGCTTGCCTCTGCGCCATCCAACCCCGTAGTGGCAATTGTAACCTTCTCTCGCAATGAGGGTATGTTTCTATTTTATCCACCGACTTACCGCCTTAAGGTCGCCAATATTGGAGCTGATTTCGTTGCGGAGCTTTCCACTGTATTATCAGTTAGTGGTAGGTTGACTAATCTTTCGATTGCAGCCACTGCTTCTTAGTGCTCCCGTTATGCAGAGAATAGCGAGCCGCTGTATTTGATCCAAGCGTCGTAAAGTAACATTGGATTGACTACAACTGTGTAGCGCCAATGCATAAGACCAGGTGATAGGGCTCATATTCATCCTAACATCTTCTTACATGCGTATAGAGTCTTTTCACTCTCTCCGCCACATTGAGTACGATTCGAACCAATTTGGTCTTAAAACTTTTTGCACAAGCATTCATAGAATTTCCCATACAAAACTGAAAATTATGTCAAAGGAAATGGATATGTCGACCATATCAAGATCATCGTATTAGAGATGGCCTCGAAGTTCTACCGTAGGTCCATTAGTCATCTTCTGACAACCTGGAACTAATCCATGCTTTTCATGGAGAGTCTCTTGCAAAGACGCTACAACTCTTCACTTCTATGAAAAAGGGATTAAAGCTGGAGCAAATGCGTACCAGCAGGATCTTTTAGAAGATAGGGTGGTAAATTTCAAATCAGATTATGCTTAAGTACATAAGCAAAAGCCACCCAGCCGTAGTTTACTTATAAGCAATATGCCTGGCTTCTCAGCTGGTCATCTGGAAGTTCAAGTTTAAATCCATTGGTCCACAGTGTGGGATCAGATGTGGAGAACATGACCTGTTGAATACCTCACACCACCTTGTTGTGGTAAAGGGATTTTTCTATCTCTAAAAAATGTTTCTGAATAAGATGTGGTGTGTTAAATTTGCTCTGTAGTCGGATCAACTTTATATTTCGGTGCTGACTTTATGTGGATTCGTAAGCTATCTAAGTTTCTTTAAGGAATTGAGAACAGACGCTTTTATTTCATAATAAAATCCATCTCAAAACTTCATGTCTTGAACTGCCAAATGATACCGCATAAACCTTACATCCGGATATGGCCTTTAGGGTTTTTTCCCATCGACAGTCTTCAAAATAAAGATCAGTGGAAGAAATTTAAAATAAAACAAGTCGCACCAAAAATGGTTATGAAAAGTTGGAAGTCACTCTCAATGGCACCTTTGCCGAAAAATAAAGAGTGATTTCTTCCATAACGAACTCTTACACCTCACAAAGAAGGCAACCAAAACTTTGAACAATCCCAATTTTATATGAAAAGCTCTCATTATAACGGTTTCTGGGCCTACAAATTATTCACATTTAATGTTTCGTTCTTCTGTTACAATATTTGCTTCCGTCCGGCACTGTTCTTCTAACAAAGTGGTCTCAAAGTGTTACATTATCGACCATTTGTGTAAAATATAATTGGGTTAGGTTAGGGTTTTGGTTAAAATGTATCTTATTCTTCTTTATTTTCATTGCGGATTCCGCAAATAACCCTAAGCTGGAATAGTAATTGATAAGTTGGCACTAGGCTTCAGAACTTGGCGTTGAATTTTCTGCCAAAATACGCCCTTATTTGTTCTTTCCTCATTTTCATGCTCAGCACTGTACAAGTTACGTTGTAGTACATATGTATTAAAGAATATTTATAACTAAGCATAATGTGAGTTTTATACACTTATTCTATCATAATTTCAATATTCAATTGTTTATCGTTGTCCATATCTATTTATAAATAATAATACACTCAGACATCAGAAATATATATTTTTATACTAGTATTGTATATCAAATATAACCAATGTAGTACAAATGACATATGTATGTTTGTATGCATTACAACAAAACACTACATTACAAATACAACACTACGGCGCCAATAATACACAAAATGTTTTGACAGCTTTGCGTGTAATGTCATATATAATTTAGCCGTCATTGATACATATTGTGTGCAGTTATTGATATGCGTTCTGTTTTGAGTTGCTTGATGTTCGATTTCATAATAACGTCAATAGCGTTGGCTTTTGGTGGTTTGTTTTCGTGAGTGTGTGCGGATTTTTCTGTTGCTGGAAGCCTTTCTGAAACAATTTACAAGTATTTTATAAATCCATAATTAGGTTATGTCACGGACAATCATCCAGGCCTACATGTACATAAATATATCAATGATGAATTTTCCCCGAGGTCATAAATCGGCTCTAACCACATTGAGACGGTTATGTTTTTGACTAAAATATATCTTTGAAGACGAGATTTGGGGCGTTGCTTGCTTCAAAAGTACAATTATTTCTAAACATTTGTCCTCAAAACTTATGAATTTATCATCCAGCAAAAAAATAATATATTTCTGAATTAAGTTTCATTGTCAGTCTAAATTTTATTTGCTGTCAATCGATATTCACCTGACTGGTCAGATAAGTAGATAACAGAGATTTTGAAAAATATTGATTTGACAGAGTAAACACTAAAAGAGTTTGCGTATACTTTTTCAAGGATTGAAATATATTATCTACAAAGCGATCCCGAACCGAACCAATGAAATTCTTTATTCCTGTGAAAGTACATTCGATGCCACTCTGTGTGTAACTCGATTTCTTTTGCATGACCACCACAGGCACGCTTGCAGAAGTCCAGGCGCTGAGTACAATTCTCGACGGTTTTCAAACATAACTTGGCCGATGCTGCAATTCACGTTCGATATTCGTGTGAAGTTCTTCAATCATCGCTGGCTTGTTGGCATAGACTATAAACTTGACGTAGCTCCACAGGAAACAGTCTAACGGTGTCAAATAGCACGACCAAGGCGGCCAATTGACTTGGCCATTTCGTAAGATAACACGCTCACCAAACTTGGTTTTCAATAAATCGAATGTGACGTTAGCTGTGTGGCTTGTGGCGCCGTCATGTTGCAGCCACATATTGTCCAAGTCCATATCATCCAATTCGGGTCAAAAATATTCGGTTGTCATTGAGCGGTAGCGATTACCATTCACAGTAACGTGCCGGTCTTGATCATCACGGAAGAAGTACGACCCAATGACGCCGCTGGCCCATAAACCGCACCGAACCGTCATTTTTTCGGAATGCAATAGAGACTCATGGAGTACATTTGGATTGCTGTTTGACCAATAACGCATATTTTACATATTGACGAGCCTCATCGCTGAAGATGATTTTTCGATGAAAATCCGGATTGTTTTCCAGTTGTTGCTCAGCTCAATTTACGAACATACGATGATTCTGGTGATCAAGCGGCTGCAGTTCTTGCGTCAATTTGATCTTGTAAGGATCTAAGCCAAGATCTTTTCCCACAATTCGCCACAACTACGTCACAGAAATGCTCAACGCTTGAGAAGGACGTGTGAAAGATTGATTTGGATCTTCCTTAATTGTTGGCTAGCGGCAGCAATATTCTCAACACTACGGCCACTTCTTTGTCTCGCTGGCAGGGGAACATTTTGTACTGCGCCTGTGGATTCAAATTTTTCCACTTAATTTTTGATCTGACAGGACGATTATGGCGACCATAAATTGTATGAAGAGCTCTTAAAGTTAAGGCCACTGACTCCGAATTTCGATAGTAAATTTTAATAGTTTCGACTCGTTGGATCATATATGTATACTTCCATGATTAAATGGAAAACCTTACAGAAGAGAAATATCAAAAGAGCGAGAAAGAATATGGCGTCGTTTGCTGTCCCTATCAATCTATATTTGTAGGTCACTATTGAAATACGCGTTAGGTTTCCTTGTTGACAGCTTGGCCGGTCGGAAGGAATTCGATAATCGAGGAAAACTGGCAAAGTAACCTTAATTTTTGACCTGCTTTGACGTGGTTTTTTCGACTTCGGCTCACCTTTGCCACGATATTCGTCCGATTGATCGTTTGTTTCACCAGTAAGTATTGTTTCCCAGACGTTAACGCGACGTCGTCTTTCTCAGTCATTTTTGAACCAATGGTTCTTCCACTTTTCTTTGCACAAATTATTTTTCAAAATGAGTTCCACTTATCCTTCCGATATTTCAACGAAGCAAGTAAGATCTCTGACTATTTTTTATTTTTTATTAATCGGCGATTCGCTAGTACTAATTCCTTTATTTTATTGCCGTGTTGATCATCAGTTGATGTTAATCGCCGTTCTGGATGTGGTTCGTATCCAAGGACTTCCCTCTTCGAATGATTCGTACCAACCAAAGACACTTTCTCGCGATAAACAATTATTACGGAAGGCCTTTTCCTACTTTCTGAACGTTTCGGCACCAGAAATTTGATTCCGCACACAAAATTTATTGGAACTTCTTTGTTGAATAATTTCAATTTCATTTTCTGATGAACTGTGTAACTCAATAGGAAAAACCCATAGTTTTATAGGAAATTACTTCTCTACAAAAGTGTAACCTATTTTTCAGTGTACCAAGCGAAGAAAAGATATTCGCCTTTTTTGACCCACCCTAGTATGTGTCTATGCCAATAAAGAATAAGTATGTGAGTCTGTATATGTTTAGTAATAATCCTAAGTACGCTCTATAACTAACCCGTCAGATTCATGCTTAAGGTGAATTGGCTTCATTGAAATTTTCCGTCTAATCGATTTGCCATTTTCATTATTCTATTTGGTGCACGAATAACCACACACACACACACACATGCTCATAGAAGCATCCTATGTTTGTGTTTATTCATGCATTATTCGCATTGAAATTGCAAAAGGCAATAATATAAGTTATTTTCAAAGGATTCCCTTTATAGAATCTTGTGTACTTGAAGTTGTTTTAGAGGCAAAGTACGAGTATATATGCATTCTTTATCAATGGGCAAATGTGCAAGCCTTCCTTAAATGGCCTGATAGCTTAAGCACAATTGCCAATATTGCATGGCACGAAGAAAATGAAAAAGTAATTTCCTTTAGGTGGAGAGAGTTCAAAGGTTTGAAAATGATACTTTGATTGGAAATTCAAGCTTTTGCTATATTCCTGTGAGTATTTATGGGTATTAAAAAGGGCCAATAAACTGCAGTTGAGTATCAAAGTGCACATTTATGGGCTTCAGTTGTAGGAAACGTTACTGAATTCTTAAGAGCTTGGGTTCGAGTAGAAATTAATTGAGTTGAGTTGCACTGCATAAAGAGGTGCGAAAGCAGTCCTATTAGTCATCGAATTTGAGATTTTCATAATATTGAGAATTCGCAAAATAGCAATTTGAGAGAGGTCGATAGTTTTTACAAAAAAAAAATTTTTAAGAAGAAAACTCATTGTAAATCGAAGAGAATACTATGTATCAAAAGTGAAAGGATAAATAATTTACTGACGAACTGAGGCCCCTGGAACAATGGGAGAACTGCTATTGCAGTTCCACCACCGATGGGATTAAGAAGCTTACTGACTAGGCTAACAAGGTAGTAGAAGATCCAGATGGCTGTATAGTACAAAGGAAGACTACGCAGTAGTCACGGTTGACGTTACTTTTAACTCGGCATACTGGCCCCATATCATAAATGCGATACTCCGGCTTACTTGGTTAAGATTATGTCCAGCTACCTGTCTGATCGGCTGTTACTGTATGGTACGGATAACGGACAAAGGAAATATATGGTAACGGGCAGAGTTCCACAACTGTAGTGGCAAAAGAACTTAGCCAACTTGAGAACCTCTGCAATCATGCGGCGTCTACGATCAAAGAATAACTCATGGCAACAAACCTTCAACTCACTGGGTAGAAAATAGCAGTCGCGCTGATCACAAGCAGGAAAAAGCTCGAAAACATCTGATTAAATGTCGACGGCCATGGTGACCCACAAGGTGTTGAAGTACTTAAGAGTGCTTATAAGCAATAGACTTAGGTGCAAGGCGCACATTGAAAAGGTATGTGAAAAAGCAGCACGTGTAACGGGCGCTCTAACAAGAACAATGACCAACATTGTTGAACCAAGCTGAAATAGGCGAGCGCTATTGGCCAAGGTGAGCCAATCTGTTGTACGCGGCGTCCATTTGAAGATCAGCACTACAGCAAAAGACGTATGCTAAGAAAGTGAATTTTGCAATGCTGCTTAGTACCTTTTCGCAGCCACCGGGGATAATATGGAACTCAAAAGAGTATACGATAGGTTCACAAGATTGGACATGCGATTAACGGTGGAGGAGCGGAAGGATGATAAGCAAACAAGCCTCAATGAATGGCAAAAGCAATGGGATGCAGCTACAGCGGTGAGATGGACCCACAGCCTAATTAAAAGGTTAGATAGGAAGCCTAGATAGAAAGATTTCTCCATGACGTTTTTGACGAGGCACGGGTGTTTTACAGAGTATCTTTACAAATATGACCATGACGATGGAACGACAGCAGTGGAGAAGACGCAGTGCACATCTTCTTTTTCGGTCGACGGTAGAGATGAAAAGAATGAATGAGGAGTAAGCCAGAATGCCGTCAATGACGAGCCGATTGGCTAAGCTTGGCCTGGCGCTGTAACGCCTAACGACAGTTCCGTGGGGCAAATAAGAAGCACTGACGACGAAGTTAAGGGTGGCGTATTTGCTTCTTCTTCAGCGACCAATATAAAACTTTAGTGTTCAGTTGTTTAGTCGAAGAGATCGAAACCCATGTCGTCCGGAAAAATTGCTGTATCTTTCGAAGATTCCCCCTCAAAAATCAAAAAAAAAAAAAACAATTCTGAGCGTTATTTGTGTTGTATACAGTAACTTAAAAAATTCATATCGGTCAAAAAAAATATAATTTAATCGCGAATACCGTTGTTTGTCGATGATGGTATAATGAACTCAATCCAGTTCGTACATTACTCCACAACTAATTTCATGCTGATCGTGCAAAGTCAGTTGTTGTTCCGGAAACTTTACAAACTGATATTGCCAGACTACCTTGTAGCTATCTAAAGATTGAGACAACGCTAGTCTTGAGTAAGACCAGCATATATTCAATATTGCATGGACTTTTGAGTGTGTAGAATATTTGTTCACGGTGAATCCCACACAGTTTTTCAGTCCTTCTTGGTCGAGCGAAATGTTAAAGAAAAAAAGCGGTGTTTCGAGCTACTTCTATGACATCGTGACAGGCGAAGAATCGTGGATTTATGCGTATGAGCGCAAAAAAAAAAACAACAGTCAGCTGTATTAGTGTTACTAGATGAGACGAATCCAACAAGAGTTAGTTCTTGTACAAAGCGTTTCCGAGAAAATTTGTCTGTGTTTTTTTTTGGAAAAGCTGGAAATCTGGAAATGTCAGAACTATGCCATTAGAACGCAGCAAAATAGGTTCTGACTGGTACACAGCCCTTTGTTTGTCGTTCAAAAAATCAAGAAAACCAAGTCCCAGTCGAGGACGGATAATACCACGACAATGAGAGCTCTCACACATGGACTGAAACAACTGCATTTACCATACAGTCCTGACTTGAAATTAAATGGACACGTGATTTTGTGCTATATACTTTGGAACTACGAATTTTGATCTTCCGGCATGTAGTCAAGGTCTCAACCTATTCATCTTTTCTGACTATCGGTTAACGGAATTATGAAGAGAATGTACAAAGGCATATCATTGCTTTTTACGAACTTTAGCTGGCGTAATCTATTAGAGTATGTATCAAAGTATTTTTTCGTACTTCCTATAAACACTCAAAACCTGTTTCGGTAGCTTACCGCTAAGCGGTCGTCAGTTCACAGCTCCGGTGTGCGTTTGAGGCGTCCGAATGCTGTTTTCTAAATAGTTCCAATTTCAAAACTTTTGCACTAATTGTCAGTTACAGGTGCATCGTGCCGCAAATCGGCTATTTTTGTTGGTGCAATACACTCTTGTTGTTGGTTTGCATTTCGTTGCTGCGCTACAGAACACTCACTTGCGTTGACCTCATCAAATTGAATGTGTGGGCGTCGGTGTTGCTGCGGTTGTTTTGCAGTGCCTGTTTTTATACTCTCAGCTTTGCATGTGTTCGTGTGTGTGTGTGAGAGTGGAAAGTTGGTACTTTAGCTCTAACTGTTACTGCCAGTCAACTCTTTGTTTGTGCCACTTCAAAACCATAACAAAATCGTAAGCCAATACAAAGCGTTATCAGCGAACCAAACCGGTTCATCGCTTGGTTGGACATTCGAACGCTTTTGCACTCGGCCTGCGCTTACTCCCGTTAAAGAGCGCACGAAAAAGTGTGTGTGGGATTATACTAAGTGATTGCAGCGCTGCACATGCAGATAATCGCCTTTGTACAAGTTTATATTTACGACTACAAGCGTTCTATGTCCAGTTTGGGTATTTGTATACAAGTCGTGTGGCTTGTGTGTGGGGTGTTCGTGAGCGAGAATGAGAATTTTGTAAATGCAAGTGGTCATGGCCTTTTTCGTTGGCACCATTTTTCCAGTAGCCACAAACATGGTCTCTTTCATGCTGCCAATGTGTTGCCAAAAACGTCGCAGGGGTGTGGTTAATACCGCACTATTTATTGGGTGTGGGTATATACAAAACGAAAAGCAAGAGCTAGCGGGGCTTGGCCAGGGTGAGATGCTTATTATCGTGTGTTACAAGTCTATGAAAGATTTTGACTTAGTTTGTACACACAAAGAGTATTTTTGGATTAACGGATTGGTAAATGGTCCCACTCTCGCCTGGTTTTGGGACTTGCTGCGTAAAAACAATCCTCAATGAAAACAGAAAATGCAGCCACGGATGAAAGAGCCTACTTTGGATGACGACCACAGCCAATGTATAAAAGACTATGATTTAAGGACATACACCTGGACTGTCCGGTCCCTAAATTGAGAAGGTGCCGTTTGCCCAGCTGGTTGAAACTTAAAGTAAAAGCTGACATCACCGTCGTCCAAGAAATGCGATGGATGGGTCAAGGACTGAGACAGACCTACTCGTGTGACTTTTACTACAATAGCCATAAAAGGAGTACAAATTCGACGTGATAAAAAGACTCCGTCGCCGAGCCCCAGCATTCACACCGGTGGATGACTATCTAGCCACAATCCGCATCAAAGCGAAGTTCTTCAGCATATCATTGATGTGCGCCCCGACCGAAGCGAAAAGCGTTGTGGCCAATAATGTCTTCAAAAGCTCTTGGAAAGCACCTATGAGAGCTGACTCGCCACGATGTCAAAATCGTGCTTGGCGACTTTAACGCCAGGGTGGGCAAAGAAGATATCTTTGGCATAACGGACGGTAGATTCAGCCTCCACGATGGAATATCCCTACATGGGTTGAGGCTGATCGGCTTCGCCGGGTGCCGAAATATAGTTATCTTTAGTACTAGATTCCATCATAGGAAAAATCATCGAGCTACATGGCTGTCTACGGATCGAAAAATTACCAACCACATCGATCATGTTGGGATAGACGGCAGAAACGTCTCCGGTGTTTTCGAGGTGAGCATAATCTGAGGTCCTAGCATTGACTGTGGCTTGTTATAACGAAGATAGGCACCCGCCTCTGTGCAGCAAATACGCACGTAAACAAACACAAGGAAGGCTAGACGTCGAGAAGCAGCAATCACAACAGACAGCTGAATGGCTTTCTATATACTCGACTTGTACTCGTTAAAAGGAACTAATGGTTCATTCGCTGAGTCGATTTTCGTGATTTCCAGGCCTGAATCCAAGCGGTTTTGTCCACATAGACTTTAGACTTCACCATATATCTACATAGGAATAAGTCTAACGGTGGAATATCACACGATGTAGTCAATCGCCCGGCCCAAAACATGAAATTATATGCACCGACGTGTTCTCTCTGCAAAACCCATTGATTGATGCAATGTGAGGGAAATGGCGCCATCTTGTTGATGGCCAAATATCAGGCATAAAATAGTCGGTTCTCATGGCGAGATAACGGTCGCCATTGACGGCTACGTTCTCACCGGCATCATTTTTGAAGAAATATGAACCGATGATTCAACCGGACCAGAAACCACACAAACCGTTGTTTTTCTCTTCAGGTTGTTGTTCGCCCCAAATGCGGAAATGTTCGTTGTTTCAATGCGTACTTGAGCCGACCCAAAATGCGTCAAGTCGTTCCTTACGTCAGTCTGATTTGCTGCGAACGGCGCCGAATTGACTCTCGCCTTCATGATCTGTCAAAAAAAGGGTACCTCTGATCCAAGTATCCCCCGTTACAATGGATTAGATAGGGTAACATCTTTGTTCACTATTAATCCCATTGAACCATGTTCTTAGGTCTTTAAGAGTATTTTACGTCCAAAAATATGTTCATAAGGCTTTGAACCACCGAAAACCCCCTGGATAGATTTGACCACGGTAAATTGCTACTACTTTTGGTATTAAATTTGTCTCTTAAGCCATTCTTAAGCCCTGTGTACCTCTAATAAAAAAAAAATGTTATTTTATGTATTTTTATTCGATATTTTGTCTTCCGTCCAGATTCCATTGGCCAATGCTTTTTACTTTTGCTGCCGGCCCTACCTTCGCCCATATATATTTATTTGTTTATTTTTTTAAGCTTTTTTTTTTACGTTTTTGTTGGTTTTGCATTTGTTCACAGGCAATCTGCTGTTCAAGCTTTCCCATTTGTTGTTGTGTTGCGAAAATGTAGGTTGCCGCCTACAATCCACCTCGAACTTGTTATTGCGTTTGCTTCCACGCACACACACACATACATCCGCAAATATTTGCTTCATTCGCATGAGTGTATTCCATATTTGTTTTTGCTTTTGCACATGGGGATTTGCGGCGTGGCAATGGATTTGTGCGGATTTATATTTAGCTTTAAACTCATTTTCACTGCAATTTCGCGAGACTTTATTGCGGCTCTTCATGCTTCGCGCACCGTGCTTGCTCCGTCGCTCCCTGTCCACCAAGCAATTGTTGCAATATGAGAATGAATGAATTGCGTGGAATGTATGAATGAATATTTTACTATTTAAATAAGAAGAAATAAAATAATGGAAATGGCATAATGCAGAGCAAATAATAATAAGTGCTCTCCGCAAGTAATTTGCAGCACAATCGGTACATGAGTACTTATATTCATGTACTAAACATACATATGTAGTTATATTAAAAATCACGGGGATTGGTACGCTTACACAAGGTCAGTGAGCTCTCGAAGCCACACAATAAAAAACAAAAGAAATTTTGAAATAAAATGGAGGAAGTGAAATACTATTCAACTGGCGACAAAGTAATTGTTCTTCTAAAATATTTTTGAGCACCAATAGTGTTCACATACAGTGTGCAACAAAAGTCGACGTACGACCCATATATTTCATGTAGCTTTTTCGTCCCTATTGTTAGTATAGGCAGCGCTTAGACGTTTATAGCCGAGTATATAACAGCGCACCTGTCGTTCTTCTTTTTCGCTGTTTGGCACCTATTGGAAATTCGAAGTTTAGCCAGGCCTTCTTGACCTGGTCTTTTCAAGGGAGTGGAGGTCTTTTTCTTCCTCTGCTTCTCCCGGCGCGTACTGTGTCGAATACTCTTAGATCTAGAGTGTTTTCATCCATTCTGATGATATGACCTAGCCAGCGTAGCCGCTGTCTCTTCATTCGCTGAATTATGTCAGTGTCGTCATATATCTCACACAGCTCATCGTTCCATCCACTTCGGTATTCGCAGTTGCCAATGAGCAAAGGACCATAAATCTTCCGCAGAAACTTTCTCTCGAAAGCTCGTAACGCCTACTCATCAGCTGTTGTCATCGTCCATGCCTCTGCACCGATTGCAGGACGCGGATGATAAGTGATTTCTAGAATTTTGTCTTTGTTCGTCGAGAGAGAACTTTACTTCAGAAGTGGCAAGAGTTATTCTGTGTTGGTTTTCGATACTGACATTGTTGTTGCTGTTAATGCTGGTTCCCAGATAGACAAAATTATATACGAATTCGCTGTTATGATAGTCAACAGTGACGTGGGAGCCTAGTCGCTAGTGCGACGATTGTTTGTTTGGTGACAGGAGATATTTTTTGTCTTATCTTCGTTGACTAGCAGACTATTTGCTTCGCTTCTTTGTCCAACCTGGAGAAAGTAGAACTAACGGCGCAATTGTTCAGGCCAATGATATCAATATCTTTGGCGTATGCCAGCAGTTTTACACTCTTGTAGAAGATTGTACCTTCTCTATTCAGCTCTGCATCTCGAATTATTTTCTCCAAGAGTAAATTGAAGAAGTCGCACGATATGGAGTCGCTTTATTTGAAAGATCTTTTCGTATCGAACGGCTCGGAAAGGTGTCTAAATTCCTATCGTCAGGCATGCTTTCATACGACCTGAATCTACAAAGAAACTGACGTAAGCTCCTTAGCAGTTCTTCTCCGCTGTATTTGAATAACTCGGCCGGCAATTCAACGGCCACCACCGTTTTGTTGTTCTTCTGATGGGTAATTGCTATTCGAACTTCATCATGCTCGTTCAACAGAACGTCCGCTCCATCGTCATCGATTGGGTAACCGGGTTCACCGTCTTCTGGTGCTATGCTTTCACAGTTATTTGGATGAATAGGGTATTTTGTCAATGATAAAGTCTTATCTGCTAGCCTCATGGTCTATATTGATATTTCGAGCTAATTTTCCAAAGATAATCAAAGTGAATTACTTGTACGTCAATTCGATAACTGTATATTTCTTTATGTGCAAAAAAAAATTATAAAATTAATATTAAATAAAAATATTCCGGCACTTAAAAACATTTCATTTGGCATGAAATTGATAATTTCAAAAATTATTTACCAAAAATCTCAACGAAATATTTCGCTGAATTTTAATTTGATATTTAACAGCATTTTTCATTACAATTAAAAGCAAAGATTGTGTGGAATTAAATTTTAATTTCAATCGCATTTGTTTATGCCATTCTCACAGGCACTTATCTTCCGTTATTATTTTTCCATAAATTATTCGCTGTCCGTAGCACGCTGTGGCACATAAATAATTGGAAACAATTAAATTAATACAATTTCATGCTCTTAAAATTCTCAAAAATGAAAATATTAATATTTTTGTTGTTATTTACAGTATTTAAATTCAAGCGCCGCGGGTGAGGGTTAGTTCAAGTTCACTTACAAACGATTGTACACGCTTTCAGTGTATGAGTGCCTGCACACAATTTCGAGATGATGATTCGTATTTCGGGATTCATGTTCGGTATAAATGAAGTAAATGAATAATTTAGTTACTCGATTTGTAAGTAAAGGTAGAAGGACTGGACCCCACTTTTTAAAAATAAAAGTTTTCCGTACAAGTACTGGATCGCTAGGTTTGTATGGGAGCTCAATGCTATAGTGGTCTGATCTGAAAAATTTCCATAGTCATTGTACCGTTGCTTTAAATAATAACTCTTGCCAAATTTCGTGAAGATATCTCGTCAATTAAAGAAGTTTTCCATACAAGCACTTGAATTCGTTCGTTCAGTTTGTATGACAGCTATATGCTATAACGATCCGATAACGTCGGTTCCGACTAATGAGCAGTCTATTGAGAAGAAACGAGCTTGAGCAAAATTTCAGTTGGATATCTGAAAAACTGAGGGAACAGTTCGCGTTTATACACACGGACTGACAGAGGGACAATGCTAAATCAACTCAGCTCGTCGTGAACATTTATATGCATACATATGTATTTAAAAGTTTGAGAGCTTAAGAATCTCGCCACTTGCATTGAATTATGAAGCAAACAATTGATCTTCTAACGAATTGTAGCGATCCGGTTCTGCAGTACCTGATCCGAGTTATTTCCTTACACTTTTTCTATTTTCTGGCAGAGTCTACATGATTTGTTACGATGAGAACTCATTTCTCTGATTAGAAAAGCTTACGGCTTTATAATATCTAAACTAAACTAAAACTAACTAGTGATAGTAGCCTTTTGGATTTGCTTAACTGGGTTTGGAAAAACATTTATTCTCATTGCGTCGACTTGGAAAACACCTACGACTCTCACTCTACATAACCAGATCAGAGTTGGTTTTATAACAGTATTGTCAGTTGTAAGGTTAGGTTTGGTAGAGTGGTCGGCCCAAAACAGGGTGGGTTGTTGTTCTTAGAACTCTTATAAAAACCTATCATAAAGACCCTTTTAAATAGACAAAGCACTTTGAGCCGATTACAATGTTGCGACCAGTGTCAGGTTCGGCTATGTCTGTACTTTCGCTGGTGGTGTGACTGCCAAGGGTTTTCAGTCTCAGTATTGTAAAGACTGGGTAAAAAAGAAGAAAATGTCTGGATGTTTCCACCTCAACTTTTTCCATAAAACACTGACAATTGGCGTCCGACTGGATCATCGTGTCTGGTGACGACACACGCCCGCATAATGGAGCTAACAGATCGAGAAGACTGCAAGAAATGTCTAGGGCAAGACACCTGGGAAACAATGGAGCATCTTTTGTGCACTTATCGCGCATTGGCAAGACTACGTTGTAAGAATCTGGGGTACCCACGGTAGCATACTCTGGAAAAGGCATCGATGGTGAGGCCGCAGAGTCTGTTAAAATTCGCGTCAAGCGCAGACATCATGAAAGATGACTACTCCTCATGGACCGAGCAACTGAAGTCCATTTGGTATTGCAAAGAACCAAAAATGGTCTATGCGCGGCTTATTGGCCTACCAGATTTACCTTACCTAACCTTTAGCCGTACAGCATGAATACCTATTGGACGTTGTCCACTATATAAGAACTGCTACGATTGCTGCAAAGGTGAACTTTGCTATGGGCAAGCAATTCTGTACTTTTCCTACGTTCTAACATACTCCAAGCAAGAAGGACTTTGCTGTCGCATAGGAGCTGATCGTCGATGAACGTAAGATGCACAGATCCAGTGCAAGATGACAACGGATATCCAACTCGTCGGTGTTCCTTAAATTTATTGAGAAAAGTGCTCCGTATGTACAATAACAAGAACTTCGTGTTCTTTTATTAATGACGTCGTTTCCATCTACATACGTACGTGCATATAGTATATACTATACATATCGTATGAAGTTGAAAGCCTTCCGTTTTAGTTTTTCTTCTTTTCATTGATGGTGTTTTTACACGTGACGGGTCTAAAACTAGGCACACAACCTAAATGAGCGATGTTTCGCTTTCCCACTCGTCTCGTCTTCAAATGGATGCTTTTTGGTTACCCAAAAGATACTTGGTCTAAGACCGGAAGTCTTGAGCTTCTGTTTCAGTTGGGCACTCTCAAATATGAAACATATTAGGAGTAGTTAATAAAAATCCGGGTCTCAGTCTTAGCGATTACTTCTACATCATCGCGAGCAGTCTTTCCAGGAATTACTTTCATGAGGTCTGAGTATTGTAACAAGTTTCCGTGGTTAGCGAAGGCGATAGTAGAAATAGTAGCATTCCTTCTACATCGTCGCGAGCAGTCTTTCCAGGAATTATTGTAACAAGTTTCCGTGGCTACCGAAGACGATAGTAGATACAGTAGCATTCCAAATGGGATTTAATTGTAATTTGTCGTATGTTTTGCTTCGGTTAACTCAGCGATTCCAAGTTCCAGGGACATCCATTTTATACAGGACTTCCGCATACGCCTTACGCGTTGCTTTGAGCTTTTCTGAATGAATTTTCAGGCAATTAAAGTCTGTCTACAGCCTGTGAAAAACTTTTATCATCACTGTTAACTGTGCATGAGGCAGTGGTGAATCGATCACACCGCCCGAAACCGCAGTTTGGCAAGGCCTACATATAAAACCGCAGCAGGCGGCCAATGACAATGTCTGAGCACGAATGACTGACTCTGATTTTAAATACGAGCTCATTTATATGCACAATTAAAATAAAATAAAACATAAATAATTATTAAAACACACACAAAGTGGGAATAAAAATTCAAGTGAACGCCATCAGCAGTTTTTACTGCCAATAACTGTTCTATGTATTAATTATTTTTTTTTTCACTTGCTTTAATTTATATTCGGCGGATTCATTACAGCATTTAAACGAATTCATTAAGCTCATAGTATTATATAATAAATTTGTAGGAAATATTAAAACGTATAATATGGAATTAATTTAATACTTAATCACCGAAAATAATTTCAAGGCAATTAAGAGTGAATGAGCAGCTTGATTTCACGCGCAAACTTTAAGCTATTATATACATACGTACATTCATACAAATGCATATAAGTATACATATATGTTTGTATGTGTGCCCGCTTGTAGGCACATATTTTTTCCAGTCAATATTTACTTGCGCTGCCTGCGTCAAACGGCCCCGGCCCTCTTCTCTTCGCTCACGCTCTACTCACAAGTGTTGTGGCAGGCCGGTAGCTGGCGTATTGGCGGTTCTTATCAAACGCTTGTGTTTATATTTAGATTAAATAATTTTTTTAACAATTATCATCAATTGACGCTGTCAACCGCTGTGTCGTAGTGAGCAGACATAAATTCGTGAAGGCATTGAATTCATGTTTTCAAGCGCACTTTTGTACATATGTATGTATGTATGTTCAACATGTAGTACCTATTCACGCGGAACAATGTAAACGAGTGCTGATTGCGTGTTTAAAGCTATGATATATTGCTACACGGTATAAACCCACCTACCCCGAGCGATAAACGGTGTGCTACTGAAGTTGCAACCTCGCTGAAAGCTGGCTCATAAAGTCATATGCTCGCTTTTAGTTAATTCATACGATGCATCACGCACTGTGTTCATTTTTCGGTTGGCATAATCGTCCAGCGAAGTCGGTACTTCAAGCAACCATACGAGTACTACATACTTTTACTCTGGTTATCTACGCATGCGCAGCGAAGTTGTTCTAGTGCGTACTTAAGACGATATTGCTGCGGTGGAGCACAGTAGCGAAGAACACCTGAAAGAGCCATTGTTGGTCACAATTGGACCTGTCCCATCCACTTTATAGCATATTTTCCTTAAGGATATTGGTTTGCGGGCTTAAAAACTCGAACTCGTGCAAAAATTGAAGCCGCATGACGTCCAAGTGTTTTGCAAGTTCGATTAATGGGCCCAAAACGAGATAGCCACTGATGCTAATTTTCACAAGAACATTTTTTTCACCGATGAAGTTTCCTTTATGTTGAATGTGTAGGTTAATAAGGAAAATTGTCGCATTTTGAGTGATGATAATCCATAAGCCATTTTTGAGACGCCTTTACATTCTCAAAAATTCACTATTTGGTGTGCAATATGGGCTCCATACTTCTTCAAAATGAAGCCGACCATAATGTTACCTACAGTCAATGGGTATCAACCATGATTAATGATTTGTTCATTGCTGAATTTCAGGATGTTGATCTGAACAACCTTTGGTTCCGACGGGAGAGCGAGGCATGCCATACAGCCAACGAAACGAAACAGTAAATTTTTTGAAGGAAGCATTTGGTGAGCGCATTATCTCACGCCGTAGGTCTGTGACGTGGTTTGTAAGTTCGTGCGATTTAAGAACGCTGGAAAAATTTTTGTAGGGTTAGTGAAGTCGTTTGTCTATGCAGATAGATCCGAGGTGATTGTGATCAAAAATTAGACCTCTCGGCTGAAATTTATAGCCAGCCGCGGTGATCACTTGCCCGAAATCATTTTTGAAACATAACATACGCTTTCTATGTAAATTGTTAGCATGGTGAGCTGAATCGATTTGGTCCCTCAGTTTTTAATATATTGATATGATATTTTTCTCATATCCTTTTATACCAAAGAAGCTGCTTATTAGTGGGAACTGCCGATATCGAGGATATTGCTGCTGTATGACAATTTTATTTACCGCGCTTGTGGTAAACCTGTGACCCCCTATGAAATTCCCTTTCTCCTTTTCCCATCAATCTCCTCTCCATTGATATATGTACCATCGATATAGCTTGTTTAGTTTGCCTGCTGCGTCAAGTTGAGTAGACGTGTGTTTGTAGTCCTCGTCACGAAAATGGAAAAACGAAATCCAGAGCAACGCGTCGCGATAAAATCTTGCGCCCGATTGGGCGAAACAGCTTCGGAAACGTACACTAAAATTGTAAGAGTGTATGGTGATAGTGCTCTTAGTCGTGCCCAGGTGTTTCCCAGGTTGTCTTCGCGCGCCCCCTAACCGAGAAAAGCTCGCATGAGCAAGTTGAAGGTGAAAACGATGATTATTGCCTT
Organism: Bactrocera dorsalis; assembly: GCF_023373825.1. NCBI lineage: Eukaryota > Metazoa > Arthropoda > Insecta > Diptera > Tephritidae > Bactrocera > Bactrocera dorsalis. The sequence continues at coordinate 32,620,700 of NC_064307.1, forward strand.
TTTTGATAGCCGTGGAATCGTCCACAAAGAATTCGTTCCACCGGGGAAAACTGTGAATCAAGTCTACTATTGCCAAGTACTCGAAAGATTGCGAAAACGAGTCAACAGGGTGCGCCCAGACATCGCTCGTAACTGGATCCTTCATCACGACAACGCGCCGTGCCACACCGCCCTCAATATGAAATTGAGTGAAATTATTCAACAAAGAAGTTCCATTAAATTTTGTGTGCGGAATCAAATTTCTAGTGCCGAAACGTTCCGACTGGAAAAGCCTTCGGTGATAATTGTTTGTCATGAGCAAGAGTACAAGTTATTCAAAGAGAGTCGAGAACGTGTTGACGACGAACCACGTCCAGGGCGGCCATCAATATCATCTGATGATCATCACGTAAATAAAAAAAAGAACTGATGCTTTATAATCGACGATTAATAGTCAGAGATCTTGCTGTCCTTTTTGGATCCCCTGCGGGGTTGGGGAAAGAATATTCCCGCGGTAAGGCATGCCTGTCGTAAAAGGCGACTAAAATCCCGCATGCACTCTGTCCGACATTCTGGGCTTGCCTTGAAAGTCAGCATAGTCCATGTCAGATATAGTGCTATAGTATTCATCGTAAAACATGGTCGTTATACACTATGTATTTTTATTCCTGGTTTTCGACCGTGTTTTCGTTTACGATTTCCTGTACGAATGGATTTACGATAACACATGTCATTCATACAGCCGGGTCATTAGGAATTCCTAGGAGTTCTTGGGGTCCCCGACTGGCAGTAACACACAGGTAACAATGTGATCTACAGGTCACATCAAAGACTAAAACATGGTACCACGGGGAGCAGTCAGCCCTTGGAGGTAACTCCAATCTGCTCATTGGGTTTTTGGCCCCTTGGGGAGATTCGTGGTGGCTGTGGTTTAAACCTAAATGCAGGAAGGGCTTTTGTCCAATGTGGAGTCGCTCTGCGGCCGGGTGCCGGACCCAGAGTACGGCAGAGGTTTTAAGTCGGCCTCGAACCCAACCAATCCACCCGAACCGATTGGAACCAAGGTATGAGTGTATGTGGAGCACTATGCTTTGGTTCTCCCATAGTATGGTGTTGTGCATGCACTTATGCTTTGGGGCGTTGATCGGCGCATTATACTGATCTACGTGTTTCTAGAAATAGAAAACACCGTGGATTTGAGCCTTCGTAGGCAGATACTCACGTAAAAACACATTGACAGTTGTCTTTTTTGGAATATTGGCTCAGTAAAAACCATTCTGAAAGATCATTTAAGGCTAAGCAATGTGAAAGCACAATTGGTTCCAAAACCACTCAATTTTTTCGAAAAACAGTGTAGCGGTAACCACTGTGAAACAATGCTTTCCGACTACCAGGATGTCATGAAACGTAGTATTATTGGCGATGAGTCTTGGATCTAAGCTTGCGATCGTGGCAAAGATGAGCCGAAGCCGAAAACCCACGTCAAAGTAGGTCAAAAATCAAGGTTATGTTGACAGTTCTTCGATTATTCAGGTGTGTTGCACTACGAATTCCTTTTGACCGGCCAAACTTTCCACAAGGAATACAATTTCAGTAATTTGCGCGAAGATATTCGTAAACAGAGACTGGAATTATGTGCCGATACTAGTAATTTTTGCACCACGATAATGCACCGTCGCATACCGCATTCATTATTCGTGAGTTTTTTGCCAAATTTTTCAACAAATACCGTGTACAACGACCATATTCGGCTGATTTACATAGGTCCGTGTGACTTCCAGCTATTCACTAAGCTCATACGATTGCTCCGGGAAAACCGTTTTGAGTCAATTGAAGACATTAAACGTGAATCGCTACGCGCATTGAGGGCTGTACCGAAAATTGTCCTTAACAACTGTTTCTAGGATTTGAAAACAAAAAAAAACGTTGGCGCAAGTGTATTGGGGCCAAGTGCGATTACTTTGAGGGGGATGTCATAGCATTGAAAAATAAATTAAGAATTTTAAAATTATTTAACAAAGTCTTACTATTTTTATTTATTTTATTTGGCTCATATTCATGCATACGTGTACCATATACTGATCGATGGAACGCAAATGCTTATCTGCTATGTGAATTCGGCCTCAGTAGAGATCCGTAAACTCATTTCGAAGAATTTTATAGACTTCGCATGAAATCCACACATCTAATGACCGTTTCGCTTGCATTCAACCTCCAACCCCACCTCCGCTAATAAATATTGTATAAAAACAAAACTAAAAAAACAAAAAATATCACAATTTATATTTGCAATTGCAAAGCATTATTTATTAATATAAAAAAATATTGATAGCAAAATGAATTGTACCACTTAAATTTCTACAAAGTAAATAATTTCAACTATTTTTCATTCCATTTTTGCAGATAACGAATTGGCTCGAGGGCGAGATAGGCGCGCCAAACCGCGCGGTCAGTAGTCAGCCGACACGCCGCGTGTGCAGTTGAAATGTAAAGTGTCGACAGCGTTGAAGGCGGATTAGCGTCAAAGCGACAAAAAACAAACGGCCAGAGTGAGCGGCCGAACTTCCATACTTATGTACATATGTATGTAGTGTATGTGTCAATTACTCAACGTGTAATGTAGTGTGACGCGTATCGAATTAGTTGCGAACTGTAAAGTGAGAATGCACAACGGACGGTAGCTACTAAAAAGATAAACTTGAAAAAAAAAAATTAAAGTAAAAATTCTTGCGTTCCAAATACAACGGATTACACAAATGATTATGAAATGAAATGTGACAACTTGCAACATTTTGCGGCGACCAACAATGTATGCAACGAAATATGGCCTGCAACAGGCAAACCGGCAAATGCAACACAATGCCGCTACTACGGTGCGCCATGCGACAATTTGACAAGAGCTAGCAAGCGAAATGGGCACAGCGCATGCGCAAATGAAAAGTGTTGAGTATATAAAAATTTGGAAACATATCAAATGGCGGCGCGACCATAAACATACAGAAGCATTAAAGGTGTCAAACAAGTAGAGAGACTTGTTGTTGGTAGCGGACAGCGTGAGCAAGCGGGCAGTGTGAAAACTTTGTGCGTTAAAAAGTGGCAGTTTTTTAAAACAAAAATATTATTTTAGAAATTGTAAAGAATAAAAAAAAAAAAATTGAAACGCGAGTGTTTGGTGTGAATTTTGTCTACTTCGATGCTTGTGTGAAAGCTAAAAAAAGTAAAATTACAAAAAAAAAAAACAAAAAAAATATTGGAATGTATAAAAGAATATATTTTATCAAAACGTAAAATTAGAAAAAATAAGCATAACGGATTTTAACAACATATAAGCCATAAAATATATACAAATAAGCTACATTACAAAAGCTGCAGCTTAAAAGTGTCATGAGATTTTTTCAATTCTAAAATACATTATTCCAAGTGCCGTACTTAATTTTTTGCGCATATTTGTAACCCACTGTTGTGATCAATTATTAGCAATAAGTAAATGAAAATTAATTTGCGCACTAAAAGCTGAAGAAAAGAAATTGTTGTTAAGCTTTTAACTCCATAAATAGCTACCGTAAGTGAAAGCTTCAGCAAAAGCGTGAAGGTTTTGTTAAAACCGAAAAATTTCAGCAAAGCCGTGAAAGCTCCGTCAAAAACGTAAAAGCTTCAACAAAATCGTGAAAGCTCCGACAAAATTGTGAAAGCTTCGATAAAACGTGAAAACTTCGATAAAACGTGAAATCTTAAATAAGACGAGAAAGCTTCAACAAACGTGTGAAAGTTCCGCCAAAATCGTGAAAACTTCGTTAAAACTTGAAAGCTTTAGCAAAGCCGTGAAAGTTTGCATAAAACATGAAATCTTAAAAACAAACTAAAGTTGCAAAAAGCGCGTGAGGCCTTCGACAAAATCGTGAAAGCTCCGACAAAATCGTGAAAGCTTTGATATAACGTGAAAGCTTGTATAAAAGTTGAAATCTTCAATAAAAAGAGAAAGCTTTAATAAACGAGTGAAATCTCCGCGAAAATCGTGAAAGCTTCGTTAAAACTTGAAAGCTTCAGAAAAGCCGTGAAAGTTTGCATAAACGTGAAATCTTAAAAAAAAATGCGAAAAGCGTGTGAAAGCTTCGATAAAACATGAAAACTTAAGCAAAGCCGTGAAAGCTTAAATAAAACGTGAAATCTTATATAAAAAAAAAAAGATTTTAAAAACGTAAGAAAGCTTCGAAAAAATCGTAAACGCTTCTGCAAAACGTGAAAGCTTCTTAAAACTAGTAAAAAGCTTTATTGAAACGTGAAAGCTTCAACAAAGTCTTAAAAGCTTCAATAAAACGTGGCAGCTTCAACAAACTCGTGAAAGCTTAAAAAAATCGTGAAATCGTAAATTAAAAGAGAAAGCTTCAACAAACGAGAAAGCCTCACAAAACTAGTAAACGCTTCAATAAAACGTGAAAGCTTCAGCAAAGTCATGAAAACTTCACAAAAATCGTGAATGTTCAACTGTGAAACGAAAGCAATACAGCTTTGAAACATATCTGAAATAAAGCGCTGCAGCAAAGGAAACCGTTACGACATACGCAAACCAGCAACACCACCACCGAGCGAAGGTTCCAAACAAACACAAAAAAGAAAACAAGAAACAAAAAACAAACCGTAGCTTAAAACAAAACCCTCAACCGCAAAAAATTACACAGCGAAAAAATTAAACGTGTGGCAACAACAACAACAGCACAACGTACCAAATGACAATATCAAATCGTTTGAATCGCAGACGAAACATCAACATCAACAATAACAACGGTGACAACAGCAACACCGCCGATACTGAATTATTGCTGGCAGGAGCAACAACAACAAAACCATCAGAGAGCTCCGCAAGCGGACGCATTAAACGCGCTCGTCGTTTAGTTACAGCCGTCAAAATGACAGCGCTCAACCAACAGGCGACAGACGATATGACAACTACAACAACAACAACAACAAGAGAGTTGCATACTGACAGCGCTACAATGAACGGGAATGCGGCGGACAACGGCAGCGCGCGCATCAGCAGCAAGTTTTTGCCCGGGAAGTCGCTCAAATATGAGCGTCTCATAAATCAACCGAAAAATGTCGGTACAACAGCAACAGCAAAAACGCTAACAAAAGCAATTGATGGCATGACATCCGAAGCGGCGCTAAATACTAACGGTAATGAGTGGCCGCCACAGCAGCAACAACAACAACACTGGCGTTTGCAAGATGAGGCCACAGCAGCGTTGTCCTCGTGGCACGATGCCCATTCATCGTCAACGCCCGCAACAGCGACGACCGCGGCGGCAATGAGGAATTGGCAAGCACATTCGGAAGGCGCGGAAACGCATTTATCACCAGCAGTCAACGGCGTGGATGTAGTAAATGCGAATGCCAAAGCGCCTGTGAAAATGCGGAGCCGCCGTGCCAATGGTGGCAGTGGTGGCCATAGTTGGAGTGGCAATTATCAACAGCAGCATCCGCATACGCCACAGCCGCAACCAACGACGACAACACCGACAACTCTGGTGGCGGGGGCTACAATAAAACCAACACTGTCCTCGGCGCGCACACAAAGCCAAACCGTTAACAATGGTGGTGGTGGCGGCGTTGGCGTCGACGGCGGCTTTGGCAACATGACCGGTAATGGCAACAGTTATGTCAGCGGTAATAATGTGAAATATTTTGGCAATGGCGTCGACTATAATGGCGCATCTGCGTCCGACACGGTGGCCCTGCTCAGCGCGTTGCCAACGGAACACGGTGAACAGCAACAGCCGACCACGAATTGGCACAGCAACAGTGCCAACTTAACGCGCAGCACTAAAGGTTTCTACTACAGCGCCGTCGACGACAGCGTTGCTGACTTCGATGCAAATTACACGTCGCAAGCGCCATCCGCGTCCGATTCGCCGCTGTATTACTCATCAGCTGCGTCGTCTGCGCGTTCCGCCTCCTCACCCGCCGCTTTCTACATGTCCAACGGTGCCGCGTCCACTTCGCCGTCCAGGTCGGGGTCGGGGACGGGCTCTGCGCACGGGTCATCATCCGCGGCCGTTGCATTGGCATGTAATTGTTGCAGTAATTTAATTGCCCGCTGCTGCTTCGGCATGCCACTGCTGAAGGCAATCAACGTGCGGCGCTGTGTGTTGGCATTGTTCGCCATAACGGTCGTTACGATTTTTTACTACACTCATTACGTCGATACGGGCGTTTTTGTCGGGTAAGTGGCATGCGAGCGAAATGCTCGGCGAAATTTTCATTACAAAGGTTCAAGCACTCTCACACAAATACACATTCATCAAAAACATTAACGCAAGTGTGCTCATACAGGACCTCGACGGTTGCTGTTTATTTATTTATAAAACAGCGTAACTCGAAACTGAGAGGCTCTGAGAAAGTCTTTTAACATTTACTTTGATTGATTTTTATATGATTTTTTCGTCCACTGCACTTTTGTTAAACACCTATTTAAGAAGTCTTTTTCTTTATTGGCGTAGACACCGCTTATGCGGTTATAGCCGAGTTTACAACAGCTCACCAGTCGTTCTTTCTTTCTACTGTTTGGCGTCAATTGGAGATTCCAAGTGCAGCCAGGTCCTTCTCCACCTGGTCTTTCCAACGAAAAGGAGATCTTCCTCTGTGTCTCCTGGCTGGTACTGCGTCGAATACTCTCTCAGAGCTGGAGTGTTTTCATTCATTCGGCAGACATAACCGAGCCAGCGTAGGCCCTGTCTTTAATTCGCTGAAGTAAGTCAATCTCGTCGTATATATCGTACATCTCATCGTTCCATTGACTGCGGTATTCTCCGTTGCCAATGCGCAAAGGAATATAAATCTGTCGCGGAACCTTTGTCTCGAAAACGTCGACTCATCGGATGTTGTCTCTGCAGCATATAGCAAGACGGAAATAATGAGTAACTTATTGAGTTTGGTTTTTGTTCGACGAGAGGACTTTACTTCTCAATTGCCGACTAAGTCCGAAGTAGCACCTGTTGGCAAGAGTTATTCTGCGTTAGATTTCGAGGCTCACGTTGTTGTTGCTGTTAATTCAGGTTCCAGGATAGACGAAATTATCTACGACTTCGAAGGTATGGCTGTCAACAGTGTTGTGGGAGCAAAAACGCGAGAGCGCCGACTGTTTGTTTGATCTTAGGTGATATTTTGTCGCCCTCACCTGAGCAGACCCATTTGCTTCGCTTCTTTGTTAAACTAACAGCGCTGTTGACCAATGTTATTGATGCCACCCATTTCTTATTCTTATTTAATATCTTATTCTGAATATAATAATCCTTTTTCTAAACTCTTCCCCATTACATATGGTAGGACACCAATTCCCAGCCATTAAACGAAATTTGTTGTTGCTGTCAATAAAAATATCGAAATATCTGAACAGCAATCTGATATACCCCGTACTTGAACATTTTTTGAATAGGTATTCAACAAGTCCTTTTCGACGTGTTTCGTCATTTTCATAAAAACCAATATTTATCACCTTATCGAAACCGTTTTCGTTGCCTACATTTAGTTGCATATTTGTTTTTAGCGAAGTCGCACACCTTATGCGTTGATAATACCAGTGCAACTACCATTAAAAATATTCTTTTGAGTTATGCCTGTATTTCCGTAAACGAGCATTCAGCACACATGTAAGTAATTAATGGCTTATACTCACATGCACACCAGCAGGCACCACAATTTCAACCGTTGTATTTGTAAAGGCAACGCAAAGCGGTACATTTTTTATTGCATACTTTTGCGGGTTCGTTAAAGGGCATTTATGGTAAACGCTTTAAAGCAGCGCCTAATTGGCAAGTCAAGAGGAACTCGGAAGAAGTACTATTTATGTGCATACTTCAAAGCTTTATAGGTGTCGGCATTATTACTTTTGGTTATTATTTGTAATTTGTGCTGTTATTGATTTCAGAAAGTTCAAATGAATTTTCGAAAATTTTATTCATATGATTCTTTTGAAAATATAGAATATTTTTTTTAATGAAATATTTTACTTTAAGTAAAGCAAATTGGGTTTCCATTCATAATGTTCTAAATATTCCTGTATCTAAATCGAGTAATTTGTGGACTTAGCCAATGCCGTTCGAAAAAGAACAGAAGTATTGTGTATGTATTTAAAAAGTTAGCGAAATTTAAAAGATTAAAAATTAAGAGACGCCAGTTTAGTCGAACCTTGCTTCTTAGTTGTGATGTGTGCGATCGAAGTGTAGTAATTCGGTTATAATCAGCTTGAGATTTTTATAAGGGAAAAACAAACCACCCTGGCAACATTTTTTTATCCGATACTACTGTTGGTATATCCAGTAAACGGTATATTAAGTTTGTCAGCAAGGTTTTAATACACGGAGGGATACTTCAGAGACCCTATATACAGCTATGCACAGAGAAATTACTATATTCTCATTACCTGGTTAATGCTTGGTTTTATAGCCCCGATTTGTTAAGACAGCTTGATATCTGCGAAGCAAGCTCTCCACCAGTTTCTGGCATCTACTCCATGGAATGGAATACAACGCCTCCTTAACTCCAGCCCGAAGGTCATTCGAATTTTTGAATTTCGTTTGCCCGATCTTAACTTTACATTATTCCAGAGGTTTTATATTGTGTTAAGATCGGGACTTTGCGCTGACCATTCAATATATCAATACTTTCGGTACATAACCAATCCTTTACTGCCCTAGCTTCATGTTTCGGAGCATTATCATGCATGAATATTCAACTTACAGGCATTGATTTAAATGAGAATGGCTTGATTGTGCGTCTTAGGATGTTTAAATAGGCATACCGTTCCAGTTTACTATCAATTCTGATCAACGACCCCACTCCATGCCACGAAAACGCACCACACACCATTGTATTACCTCCGCCATGTTTCAAAGTTCTTTTTGGTGTATCTTGTGTTTAAGGATTGGCCTTTCAGACGATGAACGAACGTTTTATCGTAGGGTCCAATTCGTTTTACTTGTTTACTTGTACAGTTATATATTGATCGGAAATTGAGTCCTTATCTCGTCACGAAGCTGCTCATTTCTCATCTGAACCGCCGATATTAGACAACTATAGCATTGAGCTGCCAAGCAAGCTGTACTATTGATTATTGAGCTATGGAAAATTTTCTGATTTGACGAGATATCTTCCCGAAATTTTGCGTGAATTACTGTCGAAGCCAACAATGCAATCTCCGAAGAAATTTTTAAAATCAGACCATTATAGCATATAGTCGTCATACAAACTGATCGCTCAAAACCAAGTCGTTGTATGAAAAACTTTTTATTTGATGAGATATCTTCCTGAAATTTGGCATGGACTATTATCTAAGATAATGATGCAATATCAGAAGAAATTGTTCAGTTCAAGTCACTATAGCATATAGCCGCCATACAAACTGATCGCTCAAAACCAAGTCTTTGTGTGAAAAACTTTTTTATTTGACAAGATATTCTTACAAAATTTGGCATATATTGTTTTTAAAGACAAAGCTGTAATCTCCAAACATATCATTTAGATCGGACTGCTATAGCATATAGTCGCCATACAAACTGATCGATCGAAATCAAGATGAAGATTGTTTTTATCTCCTTTAATGCTAAAATATATAAAAAAAACGCGTGTGAAGGTTGTTTTAGCGGGCAAAGTTAAAATTTTTTCTAACTTTATATATTTTCAAATAGGTGGCAAGCCTTCACACATATTTTTAAACTCCTACTATCAAGTATTACACTGTTCAGTCCAAAAAAAGCAATTAAATCAATGCGGCTTATCAATATTTTCGTTCCTTACCAGGCGAGCGTGACTGAATTTTGTTACGTAACACAATTTCGTTACAGCCGCTCGTATTCACTACCGTACGCAAAGAGTTTTGAAGTGCATCTTAAGCTGACTTGGGACAAAATTTGTGAAAAGAAGTGAAACTCAAAAATTATGCCAGCATAGAAGCATGAATATTTAACGAAAAAAAAAATTCCAATCAAAAATTTTCACCACTTTCCACTTTCACCTGAATAGTTTTCCATATGAGGCACCAGAGCAAACAACGTGCCACCAAAGGGTACCCTTATATAATGAAATCATATGCACATATATATCTTACAACTTTTAAGCTACTCTCTCGAGGCTCCCACACTGCACGGCCATCAAACGGTAAACTTTTTGTGCACAAAATTATGAAAATGCAAAGAATTGAGTTGCAAGTATGCACATGCGCTTGCACCAACGCCAGTGCTGCATCTTGTGGCGTAATTGAATTTTCATAGGGCCTCGGCTCCATTGCCGGTTGTACGGTTAGTTAGTAGCAAGTTTTAATTTAAATTCGCTTGCGTTTCTTTTTCGGAACGCACGGCTACCACTTATACTTACTTGTTGTTGTTGTCAATATGGCAGCGTGTGCGTGTGGGCGCTCATTTCAACCGCTGTGGCTTGCCTGCTCCTTTGCGTTACATAATTGCCAGTTGTTGCATTTAAGTATGTATTTGTTGTTGTTGCATTTTTTTTTTCTTCGTTTTTTTCTCCCTACTCCTTGCACTTGCTTTTTCTTGCCTTTTTGCCGACATTTGGTCCAAATTTTTGTTGCCTTTCCGCATAGGCAGTTCGCCTTGCAACCAACTATTTGTTGTTGCTGTTGTTGTTTTTTACATGGTTAGCTCAAATTCGCACTTTCCCTGCAGTTTTGTTTCTAAGCATTCGCTTTTCGCCTCTGCCTAGTCAAAAATGGCTCCTCTGCCTCCGTTATGGCTGCGCCTCCTCCTCCTCGTTCATATCTGCAACTCTTTCCGGAATGGCGCGCAAATAAAAATGTAATTTGCTTTTGGACTCGCCGGCTAGCGATTTCAATGTGTGCGGTAATTGGATAACTCGGCAGGAAGCAATATAGATATTATAATAAGGGATAATTGGATAATCGCAATTCCACTTCAAGTTTAAAGTCGACTTTATGCACAGTTTGTGGTTAATATTTGCTTCAATGTGCGCCAATATGAGCGGGTGAGTGTGAGGATAAGAGCGGAATCAGTGAGCTTGGAGAGGATACGCGATAGGATATTTCTAGGCTTAATGAAGAAGAAAGAAATGTTATTAACATACACTTGTGATAGCAGAAAATTTCTTCAAGTTGAAGCCAAGTCCTCGTTAGTCGAAATACTGCGCAGGTCTGTGGGCTGTGGAAGACGGAAACATATCCGAAACATTCTAACATTTCTCGCTTTGAAAGGCAACTTTGCATACTCTACTAATTTCTGTCTTGATGTACTGATAATAACTCGACTTGTCAGGAAAATAAAGACTTACTTTTTTCCTAACGATTTAGCTTTGAGTACCGAGAAGTATAATAATAATTATTTTATCTGAAAAGGTTGGCATTTTAAAGTCTGAGGGTTAATTTTGTATTGTCAGTTATTCCAAGATCATGAAACATTTCTTATCTATCTTCTCGAGGAAAGTAAAATATTTCAGCAAAAATTATTGAGAAGCTGTAATTCTCGATATGTTTCCTTGACTATTAAAGCTACGTCCTGCCTTCTGGACTATATGAAAACTATAGTGTGTGCTCACACCATATCCACTTCGCTTCGTTTGGATTCCAACAATATAAGTTTGCTCTTTTTGGCTCCGAAAATAGATATTCTTTACATCAAAGAAACATGATGGCAGCCAGATAAATGACTTGCGCTAACACTGTCCGGCTAGCTCGCTCGAAGGTTAGGTTAGGTCCATGGCTGATCGAGAGATCGCACATGGACTAATAGAAGTAGTCCTTTGTAAAACCATTGAAAAACGAACTCCCGTGTTCGGACTTAGATATCGGCTCGCTCGCTCGAAACTAACGGCATAATTTGTTGGCTGATATTGTTTCGTATTTAAAATGGACGCCTAGCTCCCAGAACTTTCTCACTTTTCCATTGCAAGGAACCGCAAGCTCTCCCCTGCCAAGTTCACAGCTAACCTATTTACAAACAGAGTACATACATACTGGACCTCAATATCTCTTATGATGCTGAAATTCCGACCCCAAAATATTAGATGTTATACTTGACAGTATGCATTCTTGACATCACCGCGATTGTCCCTAAAGTACGGGGTCGCAACAAGATTCTTAAGTCGCTAGCCGGCAAGAGCAAAGAGATATTGTTGGCAACATAAATATAATGCAGATAGAGAAGATACAGACCTGGCTAAAATCCCACGCAGCCGGTTCTACATTACCGGAATTCACTTAGATTTTATCAGGCCAAAGACTGTTTTTTTCGGAGATCTAACCCCGTTTGAATTGGATACAGATCTGCCGGAACACCCCACTTCGGAATACAACAGGATGCCTCCCAATGTCTCACATCGATCATTTATATAATGAGACCGGCACGCTCCCTATTAAGCAGCATAATACACTTCTTCCCAAACATTTTTTTTTCGTGTTTTCATAGAAACGATCTCTGCAGTCAGCTGCTTGAAGCTGAGCCGTCTCTTAGGAGAAGAGGAGGACATTCCTCCAACATGTCGACGAACAAAATCCATATGCCGACAAAATTTCGGACGCGAGCCACTTCCGGGGGCTACTAAACGCCATTCACAGTGGAACTGTTCGCACCTTCATCGACTCACTCCCAGCGAATATCGTAGTTGGATCCAAAACACCAATAATAAATGTAGCAGAACAAGAATTCGCAAGAATTCGGGAAACCGAAGTGATCCTAGCGCAACTTTGTTATTGAATATTGTAACCGGTTAAACTCCTACTTATCCAGAATAGATCATTACATGCAAAACCTATGTCGTGTATGTGATGAATCCTCATAATCACGTCTGTGCATGCCCAATCATATTTTCGACGTCTCGTTCAGGCATTTCAACTGGTAACTGGTGAATGACACGCCTCATGTTTTGCCTCATCGAAAGTTTGCCTGAATCGAAGTGGGTTTAGCCGCATAGATTTTAGACTTTACATTTCCCCACACGAAAAAGTCTAACGATGTGATATCACACGATCTTGGTCCAATCAGTCCAATTCACTGGCCCAAAATATCCATGCGTGGAAAGCGGTTGGTCTTGTTGTAACCAAATGTCGCCGAGATCACGAGCTTCAATTTCACGCATCAAATAGTCTCTACTTGGAACATGCTATGCCTTAATCAGCATTTATTTTATATGTATAATTGGCTTCAAAATGCTCCGATTATAAAATGTAGTTATTATTAATAAATTTTCCAATAACATTTCGCTTACTCAATACACAGAAACTGCCCACACAGGAGATTAAAAATTGCACATTTTGACACTCATCGGCATTACCATAGTTCCATATAACAGTAAACACGCTGTGTAAGCACACAACGCCTTCTACTTACAGAAATGTCAATAATAATCACGAAATCGAAATGCAACATTGAACATTGAGCAAACAATAATCTGCCGTCCGTGCGGCATTGAACTCTTATAACTCACAATCCCTCGCCTCTATTTAATTATTTGGCGGCTTATGCGTGCCCATGCTGGTGCATAATGAATTTTATGTATATGCGCATGTTTTTGTTTACAGTAACAAAGTTGCAACATGTTGTGGAGCATTGCAAAAAAAAAGACTAACGCAATGCCAGCAGTGGTAACAGCGGGAAAAGCACGCACCAGAAATTAATGCATATGTAAGAAATTGCCTATGTACAGTGATTCACAAAAGTATTCAAATAAGATTTATCTCTCCAGTATACCTGCTATTATATAATTTCTCGTTCTTCCTTACTTGCGTAGACAGTCGTTCTTCCTTTTGGCGGCAAAGTAAAGATTCCTCCTTCTCTACCTAGTCTTTCCAATGGAGTGGAGGTCATCCTCTTTCTCTGTCTCCCCCGGCGGGTACTGCGTTGCGAATGCAACGACTATTTGTTCGATGACAGGAGATGTTTCGTCTTGCACTCATTCACTCGCAGCATTTTTTTTAGAAGATTGTATATTTCCTATTTAGCTCTGCCGCTGGTATTATTTTCTCCAGCAATAGATAGAAGAAGCTACACGATAATGGGTCTATTTGTCCCGAAACCTCGCTTAGTATCGAACGACTCCGAAAGATCTTTCGCGATCCTGACCGAGCTTTTAGTATTGCTCAGCGCCATTGCTGTGTACGTATTAGTTTCGCGGGAATACCATATTCAGTCATAGGGAAATAAAGGCAGCTCCTTTTCGTGCTATCACTCTTACGAGGACATCAACCCATCTAAAACCTCTGCCGTGCTTTGGGTCCGGCACCCGGTTGCAATGCAACTCCACATTCAACTGACAAAGCCAGTTCTTCCCACATTTGGGTTTTAACCACAACCACCATGATACTCCCCGAGGTGCCAGTCCGCATGAGCCAGTTGCACTGGCAGGAACAGAAGAAAGTTGGTAGAGTTCGTTGAGACTGGAATATTTTTTAGTAGTGTGGTACTATCGTGGAGATCGGAAATGTAAAGTGCGCGGAAAGTGTCACGAACTAAAAATTTTGTATTTTACATTCGAAGTCCCTGCTGGGGGGTAGGAGGTTAGGGTATTTGTGCTATTATACGGAACCCACCGCAGATTAAGAACACATTCGTATAGTTTAACCTCTTCAGGCTACTGTCACTTCTGCGAAAAGGAGAAATTTGATTTGGATGGGCTTGGGCTGGACAAGACAATGTGAAGTAAGGAGGACTCTCTCTTTAGTTGTTATTATATACAGAAACTGATACCACTTATATTAAACATTCTATAAGGGGTCAAGAAAGATCTATTGCGGTCATGATTTCTTAAAAAGAAATTGAATGGCATATCTGAAGTAGTACTGGCGCCATTTTGGGACCCTTTTATGTGGTGAACACTTTTGCACTCCACTGTCTACGTAAACACATACATTTGGTACACACTGTTTGCCTTACAACCCATGTAAATGTGTGTGGCACGGCATTGCCATTTGCGTTTCGGTCGTGGAAATTTTGGAATGTGGCAAATGTTGACGCTGGCTAAGGTGCTAAGGCGCACTGGGGGGGCTGTGTATGACCGGCACATGTGTGGCAAGCCGCACAGTCTGCATTGTTAGCATTGGTAAAAGAATAGGCAAGCCAATGCACTCCGCATCCTCTCGGCGGCCCATCATGCTAACCGCCGATTTACATTACTCACTCGCTTGCTGGCATGTCTAACTGTCTAACTGGCAGTCGGTTTTGATTTCGATGTTTGAATTTATTTCTGTGTGTCGGTTGCATTTGCGGTTGCTGCCACTGTTGTTGCACAGCGCCGCTGCTGCAGTTGCCTGTTGGTTTATTGTTGCTGTACAACAATATTGAATTGAAAAATCAAATTTTCGCAAAACACACACACATTTACACTTAGTGACAGTTGCGGACGCAACAGCGGGCATGCATGCAACGACTGCAACAGCTGTGCCATTGACGTTGTCACAACGTGGCATGCAACCGTGCAACTGACAGGCATTAGCGTGGGTCGCAATGAGAGGCATTGTTGATATTATTGCTTGTGCCATTACCGTTGGTTCTGGTGTTTTTAGCCCGCCATTGTTGCCACTGTTGCTGTTGCTGTCACTGGCTTCTTCATCATCCGCCGCCGCCACGGCTGCAGCTGCTACACGCCTGGCCGTCGCGCCCCCTGCTGCACACACATCAGAAAGTAATCGATTTGTTATGCAAAATTCATGCAAAATATGACTTTAGAATTTTCGGGGAGCATTTTCCAAATGTGTGCAACTAACTCCCGCATACACACGCACTTCCGCACAACGCTTCAATTTCCGCTCGCTTCCGCTCGAATGTGACGCGCATTAGCACAAAATGGTTTGGTGGTTTCGCTTGAAATTTGAAATTCTGCCGATTTATGCACATCTCGTTTGTTTTTCCGCAAAATGAAATTATATTTCCACACACACATGCGCGCATACAAACGAATTGTGAGAATTGTTTGCGAAATGCGCATTTCCATGCACTGACGAGGCGGACAAGTTTTGAACGAAGTTTGTCAGTCGAACTTTTTGATATGGAATGATGGAGTCTAGCGAAATTTTGGTGTGACATTTTGGTACTGTTACGAAACTAATATCATATGATTTATGTTAATTCTCTTCAGACTGAATATTATATATTTTCGATTAACTCGGGCCCATGAATCTGCCAGAAGCGGCGAGTTGTCGATCCATTCTGTTTCACTGTTTATCGATACCCTTTGATCCACGTCGGTTATTTATGTCACTCTACTTCGTTCCAACCTTCGTGCCCGGTACAACAGTACTGTTTAATCATCCACACACTGTCTTCTCAATCTTACCATCAATATATATCGAAATATCTAGCTTGATTACTATTGAGCGCACTTTCTCCACAAGTTGAGTTACTTCACTTCTACTTGCATATGTATGTATATCATATTGGTCAGAGCTCCCTGCTGGGTTAGGTTAAGTTAATCCGGTAGGCCAATAAGCCACGCACTGACCAGTTTTAGACCTTAACGCTACCAGATATTAATCATCCTTAAGAATGGCAGCGCTTGACGTGAATTTTAACAGACTTTGCGGCCTCACTGTCGATACCTTCTCCTGTGTGTCATACTTTGGGAACCCCAGATGCTTACAGCGTAGCCTTGTCTATACAGGATAAGAGCACAAGAGATGCTCCATTGTTTCCCTGATGCCTTGCCCTAGACATTTCCTGCAGTTTTCTCGATCTGTCAGCCCCATTCAGCGGGCGTGTGTCGCCGCCAGACAGTGAATAGTTAGTATTCCCATCATGTTCCTACAGTCTCTTCTAACGACTGTCAATAGGAATTTTATGTACTTTCGATCTACTGTTTTGCACAAGACTTTTGCAGTTTTGCTCCCAGGTAGCTCGCTCCATCGGGTTTGGATTTTCTTTACCGTGCTTCTGTCCAGTTTCACAATGTTGGTCACGTTTTCGGTTGTTAACTACACGCCATTCTTGGCAATCTCGTCCACTATTTTAATGGCCTCGATGCCTTCGTGACCTGGCACCCAGTACAAATAAAGTCGCTTGCTTCTGGCAACACTCTCCACTGCTGTTCTGCTTACCAAGCCACTTCGGGCCGATATGCTGTACAAGGTTACTGTCTTGATTGCTGCTTGGCTGTCTCTGTAGATGTTGACTCTGGAATTGCCTGCAGGTGCTACGCAATAACAGAGATCTCAGCTTGAAATATACAACCATTCGACAACTTAAAAGGCTGCCGTATGTTTAACTCCACCCGCACTAATTCCATCGTCCATTTTCGAGCCATCCGTGTAAGTGTTTAGAGTGTTGCGAGTTGCTAACATGCCTTTACGCTAGCCTTCTGTATTTGCTTTGTACCTTCTTTCCCAGTTGAAAAGTGGTATCATGCATTCGGTGCTTGCCCAACCGCCATTACCCACAGAGCTATGAGCGAAGGTTCTATTTGTGAATTCTCCTGCAGCCAGGTGCCGTCTCGCCCATTTTGCTGCGCAGTTTACAGCGAAGAGGTCTATAGGTTGCAGGTTTAGTACCAGTCCACAGAATTTTAAATTTAATGCAATTTGTTTATTGTCAATCGAAAAAAACATTATTTGGCAGCGGACACCGATGAGTCCAATTTTCGATGACTCGTTCGAGTATTTGACCCACATTATGTTTTGCTCCAAGATCTGAATCGAAGCGGTATAGTCCGCATAGACTTTAGACTTTACATACTTCTAACGGCGTGATATCACTCGATCTGGGTGGCCAATCGACCATTGACGGTTACGTTCTCACTGCACACACACACACACTGCCATGCCTCAGGTTCACAAACCAATCAAACCTTTCTTTTTCTGTATAAAGTGGCAGCCCTTGAATCTCTTCAGGTTGCCCTTCGTCCCAAATGCGACAATTTTGCTCGATTTCATACCCATTCAGCCCGAAACGGGCCTAATCGCTGAACAAAATTTGGCTCGAAAACGTCGGATCTTCTTGGAACTTTTTAACAGCCCATAGAGCGATGCGATATCGCTTGTGAAGGTCGAGCGGCTTCAGTTCAGTAAAGAGCCAAATAATACTGAAGGATAATAACATAACAGTTTGACACGACTCAGACGTGATCTGTCTAAAGAGGCTATTGAAGAGAATGCCTCTACTTGGATCAGCCGTTATAAACGTGAATGCATCGCAAGTTATTGGGCATGTTTTCTGCATTTATATTAACAGACTAGATTTCTGTAGGCATATTTTTTAACAGTACCTAGCATCTTATAACGTAAATTTCGAAAACAAGTAGTAAAATTAATTTTCAAATGTATGTGAGTCCAGTTAGTAATATATTTGAACTAAAAATTCTCAAAAAAATGGAAGTGAGAAATGAAATCATTTGTCCTTTCTCTGATTCATTCAGTATGCAAATGTACTGGTGTCTATATGCTAATGCATTTCGAACAATCAAAACCAACTCATGCATTATTGTTTGGCGCGACATGAAGAGGCTTCCGATTTCCAATTCATTTTGCGTGCCAGCAACGATATTCCGCTCATTTTCCAGCTGCCGGCAAATATGAATCCCCAAAAGCGCGCTGATGCACACACTCATTCATCTACTAGATTGATGCTTTCGTATATGATTGCACACGCGCGCGTTCGCCCTTCATGTTGGCGCTTACATAAGCATTTCACATGCCAAATTGGAAGTCAATTCGAATGCAAATGAGCGCCCAAAACGCGAAATAATAACCCACACAACACTTCGGCGGTGTTTCAGAAATATTTGTAATTTTTTATTTCAATTTTAATTTCATTTGCATTTTTTTGTAATCAGGCACGCGACCAAATTTTGATTTTTCTATTTTTAATTAGTTTCACAGATTGCTTTTTTGTTGCTTATGGTGCGGCAATTATAAGTCACTCAGGTTAATTTGCATTTCCGAAATTGCCGCGTCGCCCTCAAATACCAATGAGAGCCAATATGCCTCGCCGAAATGTGGCACCTGTAAGTTTATATAATATATATGTATATATACAATATATATATATCGCAACTCCGTTTTAAATGCATTCACTTACACCCTACTTCACCTTGTTGTTAAATGCATTTAAATGGAAATTTGTTTGGCGCTTGTCATCGCATCACTCTGCCCTATCTCTTTCCGCTCGTGCTTTTTTGTTGTTCTTGTACTTGTTAATGATAATTATGCATTTTCTCGGTTCATTTGTAATTATTACTGCTGCTGTAGGGTAAATTTGTTATCGCATGATTTGCCATCGGGTGCCAATGAGCGTGAGCAGCGGCAGCGGCTGGGGCGACGGCTGCAACGCGAGCGGCGAGAGCATTGTTTATCTTTGTAATGAGGCGGCGGCATGTGTGTCGCTTGTTTGTAGTTTTGGAAAATATGACCATTATTCGGTGTCTGTCGACTAATTTTTTGGTCTTTAAGCAATAAATTTATGCCCTTTTATTATTGAATTAATGACATTGTCAGATGGAATTAAATTCCAATCGTCGGACAGGCTTTCGTCTAACCTTATTGTACAAAGAAGCTGATGCATGCTCCTTATCAGTTCTTCGCCGCCGTGTTTGAAAAATCGGCCGGATATCCATCGGCTTCCGTCGGCTTTGCTGCTCTTCAGACCGTTAATTGCTTTTCGAACTTCTTCGTGGTCATTTAATGGAACATCTGATCCATCGTCATCGATTGAGGAATCGGGTTCACCGTCTCCTGGTGTTAAGCTTTTACTGCCATTCAGCAGGTTGGTTAAAGTTTCCCCTACATAGTTTCAGTATGCTCTGGACATTAGTCACTAGATCATTTTTGGGGGTTCTACTAGAGTATGTTCCGGTGTGGAAATCTTCTGTTAGTCGCTGCATCTCTTTGTGGAATTTTAGAGCATTACCCCTGTCGGCCAGCTTGTTAAGTTCTTCGTATTCACGCATTTCGTCCTCTCTCTTTTTTGTCTGCAAATGCCCCTTTCTTCCCTCTTCAACTCTCGGTATCTATCCCGCCTCGCAAGTGTTGTTATCGATTGTAACGTTGCAAGGCAGACAGTCCGTTCTCTTCACTGCGACACGGCACTCCTCGTCGTGCCAACTGTTTTTTTTTTTTGTTTTTGCCTTTACCGAAAACCAATGGTTTTGTTTAAAGCAGTACGCAAGGAGCTTGAAATGTCGTCCCACTGTTTTGTTATACCGAGTTGCTAATGAGTGCAAGTCGAGTAGAAAGTCGTTCGGTTATCTGGTATAATTACAGCTCCACGACTTTAAACCACCCTTGTGTTTGTTGACAAACGTATCTTGGTTGCAAGAAGATAGTGCTCCGAGTCAATGTTAGGAACTCGAAACGTTCGCATATTGAAAACACTGGAGACGTGTCGATCTGGTTGGTGGCTTTTCGATCCGGAGACAGTCAGGTAGCTTGGTAAATTTTTCTATGCTGGAAGTTCTACAGATAACCATATTTTGACCCCGGCGAAGTAGATCGGCCGCAACCCATTTGAGGATGTTTCATCATGGATGCTGAATTTACCGACCGTTGTGCCAAAGATACCTTCTTTGCCCACCCTGGCGTTAAAGTTGCCAGGAACGATTTTTACATCGTGGCGGGTCAGCTCTAAGAGGTGCTTTCCAAGCTCTTATGGGAGGCATCTTTGGTCACATTATCCTTCTATTCCGTTGGGGCGTAGACGCAAATCAGCGATATGTCGAAGAACTTCGCTTTGATGAGGATTATGGGTAGACGTTCATCCACTGGGATGAATGCCAGGACTTGGCGACGGAGTCCCTCTTTTACCATGAATTCCACACCTTTATATGACCACTGCAGTAGTTGCCACAAGGACCTATCCGCCTCAGTTTTTGTACCGCCCATCGCACTTCTTGGACGGCGGTGATGTCAGCCTTTATTTCTACGAGGACATCAACTAAGTGGATAGCGTGACCTTCTCAATTAAGGGACCGGATGTTCCAGGTGCATGCTCTCAAATCATAGTCCTTATTTCGATTGCCATGGTCGTCATCAAAAGGGGGGTCTCTCATCCGAGGCTGTTGGCAGTTTTTCATTGGGGGTGTTTTTACGTGGCGGGTCTCAAACCGATCGTACAACCCTGGGGGGATGGCTCTCACTTTAGCTCGCCTTCACATAACTACATTCTCCAATCAGTTAAAACCTACTTAAAAACGCTTAAATATATATGAAGCCCTACCCCGCCCTCCATATTCGCTAAATATTGCACTGCCCGATTATTATTTGTTCCGTTCCATGGCTCAGAAGCAGTTTCATTCACATGACGACATTAAAAAATGGGTTGTTTCTTGGATAGCATCACAAGATGAACAGTTTTACCGTAATAGTATACGAGCTATGTCAGGAAAATGG
Source organism: Bactrocera dorsalis (assembly GCF_023373825.1). Taxonomy (NCBI): domain Eukaryota; kingdom Metazoa; phylum Arthropoda; class Insecta; order Diptera; family Tephritidae; genus Bactrocera; species Bactrocera dorsalis. Next base: position 32,642,007 of record NC_064307.1, read on the forward strand.
GGTTTGACTAGCGATGTAGGGATAGAGCCGAGTAAGCTTCAGATGATTGGTATTTAGTTGGGGAAACTAAAATGTCACCTTTGATCTCTTCAGCCGCTTTCTGGCCAATAACGTTTTTTGGAGCCTAAAGGAATCTTTCAAGCTTTTTGGTACTCCAAAACTGATTAAACCGGAAATGAATCTCTTCATTGAATAATATTTGACTTTAAAATTATTTATGGTCATTTAATTTATCTCACAAACCCGATTTACTAGAATATATTTCCGCAATTTTTTACCGTTGTTCTGTTGTAAGTATTGCATGATGTTTGCGAGGCTATACTGAACATAACTGTCAAAAACATGTGTTTATTTTGACAGTTGGTTTGGCAGCTCGAGGCTGCTCTACACTCAAAAAAATCACCACATGCTTATGGCGCATCGCTCCGAGCGGAGAAGACAACACCTGCAATAGCATCTAATGATGCAGAAATCAAATGGAAAACATTTATATTTCTGGCATGCAAATTAGTTGTGCGCACGATGCCAATTAGATAGGGTTGAATGGAATTTGTAATTAGCGCAGCTCTGCAATCAACTCAACGACGCCTTAAGCGGCACTCGCACACGTTGTATTTACCATGTGAAATGTGTGAGTATGTGTGTGTAAATGGACAAGGAGTGAGCGCTTAGTTATTGGTCATTTCTGTAGCCTGAAGGCTGAACACATGTTTATTTTTGTACAACAACAAGAACACAGAACATTTTCGTCAGAAAATGTTTATTGAAATCAGGGGCTATCGTTTCCCATTTATGGATCTGTGTTACACGGGATGAGCTAGACCTCGGTGTACCAACTGCTTGTAGATTGAAAAACCATTATGACGATAAACGGACTATTCATTTGGCCAAAACTCAAAGCGGGCAGTTTGTTTGCAGATTCACCGAAGATATAAGAATGTGATTTTGTTAGGTTGGAGTCTACCAAATAAGAATTGTGTACTCTTATTGTGATGTTTCGATGTTTTCTCTTTTATAAAGAATGATCCATTTTGAGGTTTCCTAATTTTTTAAAGAAAAAACACACAAACTTCAAATTTAATGGGGAATGTTTATTATTATTCAGAAGAACATTCTTTGGAATTTTTTTTAGAAGATTATCTCTTTCAAATGTTGGGCACATCCCGGATGGTTCATCTGTTGAGGGGGGATTCTCCACATAGACTTTAAACTTCACATATCCGAGCAGGAAAAAGTTTAACGGTGTGATATCACACGATTTGGTGATATTAATTGATGCGATGTGAGGGAAGTGGCGCTGTCTGGAAACCAAATGTCGACGAGATCACGAGCTTCAATTTCTGGCATCAAATAGTCGGTTACCAAGGCGCGATATCGGTTACCATTAACAGTTACGTTCTCACCGGCATCATTTTTGAAGAAGTGTGGACCATTGATTCCATCGTCCCACAAATCGTTTTTTTTCATGAATAAAATGGCAGCTCTTGAATCTCTTCAGGTTGCTCTTCGTCCCAAACACGGCAATTATGCTTATATACATACCCACTTACCTAAAAATGGGCCTCTTTGCTGAACAAAATTTGGCTCAAAAACGTCGGATCTTCTTGAAACTTTGCAAGCGCACATGGAACGAAAATCTCTACCAAACATGCTCCAAGTCGTTCCATAAGTCAGTCCGAGTTGCTGCGAACAGCGCCGAATCGCCTCTACACGATCTTGGAGTACACACGACACGACTTATACGTGATCTGTCAAAAATGTGCTATTGAAAAAAGTACCTTTGCTTGGATCACTCTTTTTTTCTACATTTTATCGGGTCTCCGATGTTTTCATTTGAGTATTACAAACATCGTGGCAATAAATTGATTACCCAATTAACAATAACTTACACAATTTATGCAATTAGTTGAGTATTTAAACATATTGCTTATTATTCTTACTTAAAAAACTCGTCTAATAACTTGCTTTATGTGCGCTCTTTTGGTTAAATCCGCGTAAACGATTCTCTCCACTAATGGGCATTGTAAATGGGTGTTAAAGTTACTGTTGTCGTAAACATAAAGTGAGTGAATGAATTTAGTGTGCATATTAGATGTACTAGGGTAGGTCAATAGGTACCGCATATTTCGTTTAGATAAAAGGAAGAAGAAAATTATTTGCTTGATTGATGTTGTAGGTAAGTTTCTATAGAAAGGGAAACCACAGCATAGAATATAGAGAAATATATAAATGGAGGGTTCCCGTGTGGTTTGAATTTTTTGAAAGAGTTGGAAAATCTATATTTACTTCAATGATTTTAATATCTTTATATATAAAAAGTATGTGTCACGTTTTTTTGTCCGCGATGGACTCCTAAACTGCTGAACCGATTTTAGTAAAATTTAGCACACTGTGCCCAGTTCGATATAACTTAGAAGAAAGGATAGTAAAAGCAATTCATGAATAAAGAATTCAGTGCAAGCTCTCTTAAATGGACGCCCCATTAAGCGGTCATCGGCATTAAGCATGCACATTATTGATGTTTATTAAGCACAATCTATTAAGCGGACAACTCTATTTGCTGGAGAGAAACGCTGGTAATCAGGCATTAAGAAGGCAGCCTTAAATTCGTTATTTTTTTCAATTAGATTTATTGATATGAACATATCCAAAATTAAACCTCAAGTACAGTACCTTGGATTCTTATACCGACAGAAACGCTTTCGGCTTTACTTGCAAATAATATAATATATTCACTGTATTGAATAGTTTATTATATGATTAATAGTATAAAATGTATACCACAGCAGCGCGTGGCCGGATCCACTAGTAGTATACTGTGTCCAAAAAATAAAGTTGACATTGTATTTATTTCTTCTATCGTATAAAAACGGTATCCCCGGAGTGGTCTTTTGAGCTTGGTGAACAGCCAGAAGTCGCACGGCGCCAGATCTAGTGAATAGGGTGGTTGCGGAATGATATGGGTTGAGTTTTTGGCGAAATTATCACGAATTACGAGGCCAGTATGGGATGGTGCATTATCGTGGTGTAAAAACCAAGAATTGTCTTTCCACAATTCCGGCCTTTTTAGGCGGATAGCGTTACGCAAACGACGCATAACGTTCAAATAATATTCCTTGTTGACTGTTTGACCGGTTGGAAGGAATTCATAATGCACAACACCACGATAATCGAAGAAAACAGTCAACATGACCTTGATTTTTGAGCGACTTTGGCGCGATTTTTTTGGTCTCGGCTCTCTTTTGGCACGATATTCGCTCGATTGATCGGTTGTTTCGGGGTCGTAAGCATAGATCCAAGTCTCATCGCCAGTTATAATGCATTTCATGACACTCTGGTAGTCGGAAAGCATCGTTTCACACACTTCAACGCGACGCCTTTTTTCCAAAAAATTCAATGTTTTCGGTACCAGTCGAGATTTGATGCGCTTGAAGCCCAAAGCAACCTTCAAAATGGTATTGGCTGAGCCTTTCGATATGCCAACTTCATCAGCAAGGTCTCTAATTGTTAATCGACGGTTTTTCAACACCAAATCTTTGATTTGTTGAACGTGAACGCTTTTCGTCTTCGACACGTTCACGGCCGGCTTGGAACTCACTATACCACTTGTAAACATTTTTTTTAGACATAGCCTCATGACCAAAGGCTTTCTGCACCATCCTCAACGTATTCGCAGCAGAAAATTGATTCCGTAAACAAAATTTAATGCAAATTCTTTGCTCAACAAATTTCGACATCGCAAAAAACGAAAAACTCACTTTTAGCAGCTCACAAAACGACACGTATCTCAAACACTAATGAATATTTTGACATGAAATTTGACATAAATGCGACTGATAGTACTACCAACCTAAAAAAAAACATAATTCTCCAAATCCTTCGACGCGCGCAGTTTAAATTCAAATGTCACCTTGTTTTTTGGGCAGTAACATGGAATAAATTGAACAATTTGTTTGAAATTTTGTGTTTTCAATCCAAAAAAATTAAAGAAACAGTGCTTGAACACTGATGTTGGCATCCGAGATATAGCACAGGCTCTCAACTTCTCGTAGGGATTAATATAACACTTTCTGGTTAATGTTTTGGGTAAGAAATGTGCCACTGTTAATCTATATATAATAAATATAGAGTTAAATATATATAAATGATCAGCAGACGAGTTGAAATCTGGGAGACTGTCTAACTGCCCGTCCGTTCGTCTGTACATGCAACTTGAGTAAACATTCAGATATCTTGATGAAACTTATTACATATGTTTCTTGGCAAAAAAATTAGGCGGAGTTCGTAGAAGGCCACAAAACGCCATTAATTGGAAACACATAAAAGACCACAATTAAGCACTAAATTAAGATTCGCTCACGACGAATCTTTGTATAAACCCTATCAACACTGTGTAGATGATATGAGCGGACTTTATTGGAGTCGGGTCAAAAATTGGACGATGGGCGTGTCAGCGCCCACTTTTAGTTGAATTTCCATATCTTGGGACCCGTCCGATCGATTTCGACTAAATACGTAGTTAGTATGTAGCATTCTTCTCATATTTCTATATCACAGTGCGAAAATGGTCGAAATCGGATTACAACCACGCCTCTAGGTACCGAATATGTGCCTATAGTAGTTTTAATTTTCTTCAAACGAAACAATGTTTCACAAGTTCAGTTTTTAAGAAACAATTTGCCGTAAAAAATCGATTTTCTCTGTAAGAGTTTTCCTTAACCTTTAGACTAACCCTCGTACTTTGCGCATAGCCATTAAAGGCATTCTAAAGTACATTATAGGCAGCTCCCCCTCCAGATGATGCTCAGCTGTTGCCCAGCTGATTAATTAAAATTACCGCAAAGTGCTTTATTCTCACGACTTATTATTTTTCTCTGTCGCTCCCCACAGCTTTTACATAATAATTTTTCACACTACTTTTTTATGTATACTCCTCATTATATGCGTAGAAGCCATTAGCCGGTCGAATGGTCAATTTAAATAAATGCAAATTGATTTCTCTTCCACCTGTTGCGACCCAAACGGCCGAAGAACAATTGCGGCGCTGCAGCTGAGCGTTTGAGCGTAGATTGGGCTCACGCTGCGTGGTGAGTGCTCATAGCGTCAATTGCAGCTGTAATCACAGTGTGTGCCAGTGTTTGTACATATTTCCGAAGGATATACGACGCCATTTGTCTGCTGCGTAATTACTTAGCCGTTTGGTTGTTAAATTTTACCGCCGACACTTTGGCTATCACTTTAACGCATTCACTTAACTTATGTACTCTTTGTACTCGCATACCTATAGTACATACACATACATATAGTACATAGTGGGTCAGTACATTCGCAAGGATAAGCATGGCATAATGACCAACCACGTTTTCCTGTTCGCGATTGCTACGGCGCCGGCTCGCTTTATCCCTGTTGGCATTGTCATGTCGCCACGTGAGCAAAAATCGCCTGAAAATGCCTCGTTGCGTCGCGTAGCGTGTGCAGTTTGGCTTTTAATTAAATGCATTTCGTATGTAAATTATTTGGCGATTGATTTTAAAGTCCTCAGCTCGCTAAAATACAATTCGTGGCTTACGGTTTACTCTTAATTAACCGTAATTGCCGGCGCTGCCTACCACGCTCAGCTCATCATCCTACCAATAGTGTTGTTACCGGCGGCAAAACACAGTCGCATAACACTTACTTCCGCAAACGTTCGTTTGTGCCACACACTCTCTCTTTATTTGTGTTGTGGATAAGCTTTGGTGTCGGCGTCGGCGTATGAGTAACCTAACCACTCCAACTGCTGCCGTCCGTTTGTTAGGGATGCTCTTTGTGCCGCGGGTGAGTAGTTAATTCTAAAGGGAATTGCTAATTAAAATGCGTTTAGGGCAAAGACTGAAATTTAAGTTTCCCTTTTTCTACTTTGGTTTCGTGCAAAATGTCCATATGTGGGTACGAACCCGGCAGGTAAGCGCTTGAGTTACGAATTCTGTAAGCGGTTATTTTCATCAAGAATGCAAGAAGGCTGCAATTTACTTTTATTATATGTGAGAGACATACTTATGCAGCTAAATTGAGGATTGTGGAAGCTTAATCCGCAAAATCTATCCTAATCTCAGCTCATATCTCCCGGATTAAGTATTACTTCATGTGAGAGAGAAAGACTTTAAGTCTCGTCTATCATACGGACTGACTGACGCCTAATATACACTATATGTCATAGTTTTGCCATATTTAGAGCTGACGCTTTCCATTTTCCAGAGGGCTGACACATAAATGCTGTAAATTTTTCGACCCAAAAACTACCGCGGATTTTGAAAAAATACAAGCTCAGGGTCCTCTATGCACTCTGTACACGTCGGACAGTGCGGACTAATGTCGTGAAGGAATCGGAACAGATAGCTTCTAAAGCATCCATTTGTACTCAGTATTTTGGTTAGGTGGAAGTCTAGGTCCTTATGTTTTCTAACTGTCCACGAACGGATATCTGCGCTTAGTCTGTGGGTACTGCGGTGTCTGTGTGGTTGAGGTTTGCCACCATTGCTGTGATATTGTGATACGTTTGCTACTCTCCTCTTTTTTTGCGCCTACAGATGACTCTGATAGCTGGTTTAATCGCGCGAATTCGTCTCCCTGGATGTCAATGGGCGGTAGATTAGCTAAAACTTTAGCAGCTTGACACTGTTTGGAAGGCACTTGTTACTCCTATAGCCGTCAGCCAGCGCTTGGATCCATATTAGTGCTGCAGACAATATCTCGGAATTCATTACTTGCCAGCTCGCTAGCTGGAACTCACACAGCCCCAATTGGCCATTATTCTTAATAGAGCTTTATATATTTTCTTTGCGATACCTGAATTATACACCTGGTGTTCCTTAAATTTTAATTCATAATCCAATATTACTCCCAGATACTTCAGCTGCGGCTGTGAAATAATGTCGCATTCCTTTATGGTGAATGATACCGTTTCTTCCGTTTTCCTTGTCTACTCAGCCAACTCCAAACTAATGATATCATCAAATCATTGACGCAGACCATTCATGCTGTCATTGCATTTGAGCCGGAGGTTATCTCGATACTTAGTCACTGCTACCACTATGAAGTCATCCGCATATGGGATTGTTTTCACGTTTTTTAGTTGATGTATTAACTCCGTCGTACATTAAGTTCCACAGTAATGATCCTAAGACCGAGCTTTGCGGTACTCCATTCGAGATAGTGTAGCTCTGAGTGTCCTCGTCCGTGTCGAATAATAATCTACTAACAAGAACACGTTTTTTCCAAGAAGCTTTTGTCGGAACCATTGATATAGGAGCACTATAGCATATAGCTGTCATACTAACTGAACAAAAAAAAAACATGTCCTTGTATAGACAACTTTTTTTCCGGGTATATCTTCGCGAACTTTGACAATGATTTTTGCCCAAGTCTTCGGTACAATGTCTGTAGTCGCTGATTGCGAAATTTTGGCACCTTTCGGGTGGATGCAAAGGAACACAGTCTCGTTGCGCGACGCGTACTTAGCACTCATGCCGTTTAACGTCATTCTCTTTCAAAAGATCGACGACAACTGAACCTTTGTTGACAATTCATCAAGGTCAAAGCTTCCCTATATCGGCTCGCAAAGGAATTAGAGCGAAATCTTTCATTAACTGTCGTTAAAGTCGACCACGCTCTTACTTGACTTACTGTATTTATACTGACGGCTCTACGTGAATCTCATGCAGTCGACTCTTAAGCCCATATAATTCTCATAGTGTACTGCTTTCAATAGCACAATATCGGACCAATTCTGAAACAGAAACTCATTTCGTTGATTTTCCCAGCAGGGCATTAACGCACATGGCTTTTATCTCAGCATGTATTCACTCGTAGTGGTATACTAGTAAATGGCAGCTGAAATTGGAAGCTGTAATTTAGCCGCAAAACTGTGACCTTTGTTTGTGCATGCGAGAGGCTCTCCGATTAATTGCGGTGTGGTGGATAGCATTGCCTTAAATGTGTTGTATCTTCATTAACCCGCAGTAAATATTTTATATATCATTTCCGCTTTTGACTTTTAGTTTTAGTTAATGTGCGTGTGGACGGTTAGCGGTTTTTGCTGTTGCGGTCTTTGTGTGTGTAATTAATTATCCGAGTCAACTAAATGAAAAAGCACTAAAGTTATCACGGGTTTTACGCAGTTTCAATACACTAAACCCAATTTGTGGCGCTATTTCGTTTCAGTGATTAGTCTTCATGATTATCAATTTATATATGTGGGTATTTGGGTCGGTGGTGAGATTTCAGAACATTTGTGCGGTGTGACACGGTATATTTAGATTACTGAGTTGACTGCGGTCATTACTTACGATGAGTGATGAGTTTGTTGAATATTTTATTTATTTTATCCAAAAGGTATTGTTTCACCCCGTAAGTATTGTTAGATAATTTTAAAAGGTGGGGGGTTCCTCATTAAACTCTTTTCCTCCTAGAGCTTGTAACCTAATAATTCCAGGAAAGTTGATAGTAAGTTTGAACCAATTTACTACTTGAATGAAGAATTTAATTATAACGGGGTTTTCAATAAGAACGGTTAGGAATATCAATGAAGGTCTACATTCCTGTAGAAGCACATGAATAATACTTCAGGACTCTGTAAAAAAATAGGTGATGCACACAATGATTTTTCTGTTAAGAAGAAACAAGTCGGGCTTGTAAATAGTAATTCGATTCCGTTCACTAATTTTCGTCGCAGGGATGCACCACCATCCAAAGGCCTATTGTTGAAATTATAGATCATATATCTTTAGAATGCGACCATCATGTAAGCACTGTTTCGATTGCTTAGAAGTTGATCATTGCATAAAAATCCTTTGAAATAATTTAAATAAGGCTGGATATAAAAAGGAATGAAAGAGGGGAAATGCAAAAACAGCTCACGAACCGAAGTCAACGAATCGCTGCTGAGTTGCAACAAAATTGATCCATTTCTGAAGGGCGATGATTCTCGAAGGAAAGTGGAAAACTTAATACAACGTTTCTCTGAGGAAACTGTAGTAAAATGAAATGTGAACGCCTACCTCCTAGGACCTGCTCTCGCTTCTTCACTGCAAAGAGCCTAAAAGTGTCGCCTGGTTATTTGCGAATAGGCGAAGGGGTATAAAGCGGACCTCTAAGCAAAATGTTCTCAAACTGCTATGCGGCAGCTTTTGGGACAAGGGTAAAATGACGTTGTTGGCAACATACAAGGTAATCTGCCGACCGGTCTTCACCTATGCCATCCCAATATGGCATGCAGATGGAGAAGATAAAGACCTGCCGTAATAGGATGCCTCCAATCGTACAACTTCTTTACGGGTTCCGGATGCTCATATTTAAGGGGCATAAGACATTTCTCTCTAAGGAGTTTTTAATTGGATTTTTTATAGTAACCATCGCTACAGTCAACTGTTCGAAGCGGAGCCGACTTCTAGGAATATCAGGAACACATTCTTCCAAGATATTGACGAACTAAAACCATATATCGACGATATTTAGGACGCGACCAACTTCCGACGTGTACTGAACACCATTCACAATGGAGCTGTTAACATCTTCATTCACTCCCTCCCAGTCAATGGTGTACTTGGAGTACAAATGCCAACAATAGCAGAACAAGAATTTGAGTTATCGCGTGAAACAGGCGTGAGTCTTGCGCAACCTTGTTATTGGATATTGTAGTCGGTTAAACTCCTACTTGTCCAAAATAGAGCCTGATATACAAAACCAATGAATTCCTGTATGACATTAATCACCTCTTTGCATGCCCAATGTAACCAACTCACTCAACTCCCTCCCGCTTTGGAGCGAAGCTCGTCGAAACAGTTCGTTTCCTGGGTCTACTGTTAAGTGATTTCGATGACTGTTAACTTATACCTTTTCTCTAAGCAGAGTGTTGATAAACGTTACAACAATAATACGGAAAGCTTCAGCTACTAAAAATTGAATATTAAAAATGACTCAACTCCACACACAAACCGTTGCCTACATTTAGGGTTTCCTGTTGCCTACATTTAGGGTTACACTGCGTGGACGTAACAAAGCGAAAACAAATTGAAATCCAAGAGAATAAAAGCAGCGCGTACAAATTCAAATTTATTACAGAATTTACGGTAAATAATATGAATATCGAACACCATTTAACCAACACGAGTTTAAAGTGTTCGTAATAACTTGAAAGTTATTTAAAATTTATTGAATGGCGTACAACAACAACAAAAACAGTTACCATAAATTTTACAACTAAACAAGATGCTGCCGTTACCCGCTTTATTGAGTACAAAAAATGTATGTGGCAACATGCGAACTCACCAACGACGAAGTGGATAATTGCCGAGCGGTGAGAAGTGGGAGGCGAGTGAGTATTGCGTAACGAGGAGTAAAAATGCTGCGCTACACACTGATTTAATAAATTCCGAGAAATCGGTTAGGACGAAGAAAGAATGAGAGCTGCCGGCGGGGCGGGCGGGCGTAGTGATTTGCTTGGCCAATGGCATTGTTCACCTGCGAAAGCACAACAATGGTGCCCGTGCGGTGAATGACTCAGCGTTTAGCGGTTCCACGGCGCTGCTGGCAGCAGCTCAGCTGAGGGTAACCTTGTTCTTCCTGCTGTTGTTGTTGTTGTTGTTGGTGTGCTTGTTGACATGACGAAGGTGGAGGCGAAAACTGCCTTGCACAAAAGAATGCAATTATGTGCATACAATTGGCGAGCGCAACAGCAACAGCAACAACAACAACAAAACCGAGCATAGTTTACGTGACGCAAAAGCAAAAATAATAAAAGGTTTAACTAGCGAAGCAAATGGAAACTTCTGGCAAACTATCAAAAGCAAGTTAAGCAACAGCACAAAAAAAGCAAAAGCAAACAAAAACAAGAAAAAAACTACAAAAATAATAGGCAACATGATTGAAGGTCTGCGCTGCAGACGAAGCGCACACAACGAAGACGAAGAAATGTTTTTTCATTTTCTGCTTGAAAGGTGAAATTATGTTGTTTATATTTGCGAATGCTTCGCTGCATTCTTGTTTTTGTTGTGTGGAAAAATCAATTTAAGATTAAATAACAGAAATAATTGAGAGCGCGTCATTAAGCGGCGAATAGCTTGGTATAATTTATACAAGGTATTTTTAATACTGATATAAACATGTAGAGCGTAGTGGGAGCATTCGGGCTAAGCGTAAAGAGAAGCTCAAGAATTATGCAGTTTTAAGGCTCCATCGGGTTTCATAATTCTCATGATGTTAATTGTGCTTTTCTTGAGAGGAATTACTTGAATGCCAAATTTTTGAGAGTTAGAATGGCTTCATTCTTGGCGAATTCTGATACTAAGACGCTTTCTAGACCTGCTCTGGCTAACCGACATGTATGCGTAACTTTCTGAAGTAAATGCTGACCTTCTTACAATCGCATATGAATGGTTCCATGCTAAGAATATGTTTTAATTTTCAGTGGTGAATATCTTATCAGCTGTTGATTTTTCAGGCCTAAACTGATAACGTTCACTTAGTTTGTTGGCGGTGGACTTTAATCTTTCACACAATATGCTCGATAGAACCTTATATGCAATGTTTAGGAGACTTATCCTACTGTAGTTGGGGCAGATTGTGGGGTCTCCCTTTTTGTGGATTGGGTAGAGCACACTTAAATTCCAATCGTGGGAATGCAATCGTCCGACCATATTCTACAAAGAAGCTGAGTCATGCTGCTTATCAGTTCTTAGCCGCCGTGTTTGAATTGCTCGGCCGGCAATCCATCGGCCTCCGCCGCTTTATTGTTCTTCAGGCGGGTAATTACTATTCGAACTTCTTCATGGTCGGGCAATGGAACGTCCGCTCCATCGTCATCGATTGAGGAATCGGGTTCGCCATCTCCTGATGTTATGCCTTCACTGCCTCAGCATACTAAAGAAGTGTTCCCTCCGTAAATTAAGTATGCTCTGGGCATCAGTTACTAGATCACCTCTGGGGGTTCTACAAGAGTATGCTCCGGTCTTAAAATCTAGTCACCACATCTTTTTGTAGGAATTTCTAGCGTTATCCCTATCGGCCAGCTTGTCAAAGCTCTTCGTACTCACGCTTTTTGGCCTTCCACTTTTTTTGTCTGCAAATACATATGTCTCACTCCCCTCTTCAATTTTCGGTATCTGTCCCATCCCGTACGTGTTGCGGTCGATTGTAAAGTTGCGAGGTAGGCAGTCTGTTTTCTCTCCGCTGTGTTACGGCATCTCTCATCACACCAACTGCCGTTCTGCCATTCTGCCTTTTCCGAAAACCAATGGTTTCGTTTGCAGCTGTAAGCAAGGAGCTTGAAACGCCGCCTCACAGTTCCCTTATACGAGTTTCTGATGAGCAGAAAATCGTGCCGTTCTCTGTTGTGATAACAGCTTCTTGACGTCGAACCTTGTGTTTATTGACGTATGCTTTTTTCTGCACAGAGGCGGGTGCGTATCTTCACTGCAAAAAGATAGTGGTTCGAGTCAATACTAGGACCTCGGAGTGTAGGCACGTCTAAAACACTGGAGTGTTGTCTTCCGTCTATCACAATATGATCGATCTGGTTGGTGGCTTTTCGATCTGGAGACAGCCAGGCCTTGATGAATTTTTCTATGTTAGAATATAGTACTTCATAGTTATAACCATATTTCGGACCCAGGCGAAGTCGATCAGCGTCAACTCATTTGAGGACGTTTCCTCGTGGAGGCTGAATTTACCGACTGTTGTGCCTAAGATACCTTCTTTGCTCACGCTGGCGTTAAAGTCGCCATGCGTTCCATGCGCTCATAAAAGATATCTTTGTCCCGTCTATTGCACTTTTTGGACGGTGGTGATAGAAGCCTCTACTCTTACGAGGCCACAAACGAACTGGGCTGCGGCACCTTCCTAATTTAGTGAGTGGACATTCCTGATACATGCCTTTAAATCGCAGTCCTTAAAACGTTTGCTGTAGTCGTCATCAAAAGTCGGATCTTTCGTCCTAGGTTGCTTTCTTCTTTTCATTGGGGGTTTTTTTTTATATGGAGGATCTTAAACTCAGCGCACAACCTTGGGAAGAGATGTTTCGTCTTCTCACTTTAGCTGGCCGGATGTTTTTTGGCTACCCAGAGAATACTTCGTCTAAGACCGGAAGTGGTGAGCCATATGTAAAAGAATCATTTCTGGCAACTCCCAAGTGAATGGCGAAGTACTTTCCACACTTGTGTGAACTTCTACACATGCCTCTATCCTTAAACAAAAAAAAAATTATTTAAAATAATAATAATGGAAAAGTGGACGGAATTCATGAATACGGCCTTAGAACAGGTTCAGTTAGGTCGTTTGTTTCACCCAAAATCGATGGATATCATTTGGTGCATCACCCATAGATCGATCAAGCATTGAATTCCAGCCATTTCGATAAGTAATTTTCAGTAGTGTATTTACCGCGATATTTCAATCTCAGTCTGGCAAAGGTCGAACAATAGGGGATGATTCCACCACGCCTTCATCCATACAGCTTTGGCAAAAAGCATCCGTTAAAATATTTTGTTGCTACCCAAGGGGTACCCATTGGAGAGTATTCCCTTAGCTCTCAGCTGCCATTGTGACGCGATTGTCTGTGCTAAGTGCGAGCAGATCAAAGCAGCTTTTACGATTATTTTGATTCAGAAGGATCTCGGAACGAACTATTGAAGCTAGCACACGGTGGTCTACCGGTGCTTCCTTTTCTTCTTGATAATAACAGTGAATTTTTCCTGAAACTGGTGAGTTCCATGTCGAGAAGACTGAAGGTACATAATTCTAGCGCAATGTATACAGATATCCATTATTGTATGTAGTATTATCGTATTACTTGGTATAACCCACTCGTGTCCCTTTGTCGGAATTAATTTCCAACACAGTGTTGTTTTACGTTGCACTTGTTTTTGCAGTTCTTGTTGTTCTTCAGACTAATGTTTTTGTCGTTGTTGTACTCGTTATTTTGCCGCCGTTTCAGGCGGAGTGCGCAGTGAAGAAGCTTCCAGTGTAGTTGAGATCCGAGGTCGGCATTGTCGATATCTCATCGCGCCATTTGTCGTGGGAGTAGATAGAGCCAACGATATTGCTTTGGATAATAAACAGCCTGCACGGAAATGCTAAATGGAAAAATGAGTGGAGCGAAAGCAAAAACCTTGCAAAGCAACACAAAAAAGAAAAAACAAAACAGAGAAGCAGAAATGTTGCAATGTTGCAGATGTACAAAGTTGCTTGCGGCAACGTCGTTGGTTTTGTGCAACGCGACCGCAACGGAAGCTATGCTCATTCATTGCACTTGCACGCCCAACCCTGCTCATATGTACCACCCTCGCCCCCCACTCATTGGGTGACGGCTGTTGAGCAGGACCTAGTCGGCTGCCTTGGTCTGCCTGATATTGCCTTTGCCACTACTGCTCCTCGCAGCGCCAATGTCTACGGCTATGCCGTTCGATTTTTGTTGCTCTTGTGTTTATGTTGGAGCAAATGCGGCGCTCCAATACGCCCGCTTCGAGCTTTGGTGTTTTGTTTATGCGCAAATTAGTTTCAAATGCATAAATTTCGCCGTCAGCTCGGGCGTACACGGTTTCGACAGCTCCCATGCACGGTCAGTACGCGCCGCCAATGGTGTTTGTGTGTCAATGCGTGGGTATGCTAAGTCTAAGCGCCACACACTTTTTGCTCCACTTTGTTAGTCTTGCGAACAGTCTGTCTGCGTGTTCGGCTCGGCAATCTGCTTGTCTGTCTGGCTGGCCATTTGAATGCCAGTCTGTCAGGCTGTTGGTTAGTCCATCTGTCCAACTGTCGGTGTGTCAGTCGGGTCGACACATCTTCATTCACTGTTTGCCAGCTGCCGGCTGCCCTTATTGTGTGCAGCATGATGACGTCCGCTGGCTTGCTGTGCAACGACTTCCGTTGCGCGAAAAACGCAAACACAAAAGTGGAAAGAAAGCGCCGCATAATGCATTTGAGTGTGTAAGAAGTGGCGGTAAGTCGAAAAGCGGCAGCGAAGCACAAACCGGAAACGGAACTTTTCACTGAACACAAATAAATCACTGCCATTTTAGTGCAATAATTTTCGCAAAACAATGTTGCGTGCTTTTGGGCGCTGTGGAGCAGCAGCTGCCCTCCTTACAACATCGCATGTGCAACACGAAGGGCCAGCGTTGCCGTTAGCTATGTGTGGCAGTGCCGTTGCAAGTGGCAACATTTTACCAAATGTTGTCATGAATATTGAAATATGTGTAACTGTATGTCTGTTATTGCTCGGCATGTCTTTGCTGAAGTTAACCAAAAGCAGTCTTGAAATCATTTACATGAATTTCTTCACAATTGAGGGTGGTCCTTGAGGCCAGAAACAATTCTGTGAAATATTAAATGTGCGATGTACAAAATTGTTATCTTTTTGCAACGCTGCTGAAACCAAAGATTTTTTGAGACTTGATATATTCGATTTTATGCGGGATGTTCGATAGACCATGTTCTGCAACACTGACTACAAACTTCATCTCCTTCTTTATTGGTGTAGATTCCGCTTACGCGCCAGTCGTTTTTCCTTTTCGCTTTTTGACTCCAAGTGTAGCCAAGGCCATCTCCACCTAGTCTTTCCAGCGGAGTTTAGGTCTCCTTCTTTCTCTGCTTCCCTCCGACAAATATTGCATCGAATACTCTCAGAGCCGGAGTCTTTTCTTCCATTCGGACGACATGATCTAGCCAGAGTAGCCGCTATCTCTTAGTTCGCTGAACGATATAAGCATCGCAAACGACCATAAATCTTCGCAGAACCTTTCCCTCCAAAACTTGTAACGCCGACTCATCAGATGTTGTCATTGTCTTCTTCTGCACCATATAGCTGGATGGGGATGTTAGAGACTTGTAGAATTTGATCTTTATTCGTCGAGAGAAGACTTTTCTTCTCAATTGCTTACATAGTCTGAAGTAGCCCGGTTGGCAAGAGTTATTCTGCGTTGGATTTCGAGGCTGATGTTGTTGTTGTGGCCAATGTCACCACGTACGCCAGCTGTCATACAGAAGATTGTACCATCTCTATTCAGCACTGCGGCTTGAATTAGTTACTCCAGGAGTAGATTGAAGAAATCGCACAATAGAGAGTCACCTCTTCTAAAACCTCGTTTGATAGCGAAAGGCGCAGAGAGGTCTTTCCCTATCTTATCGGAGCTTTTGGTACAGCTCATCGACAAACTGCAATTCAGTGGAGTAAAATCTGAACTTCCAAACGGCCAATCATCTGTAGCTATGTAACAAAGTAAGTTCTAAAAAAACTTTTCTAAGGAAGGTTGAGTTTCTAATAAGTTTCGTTGAGCTGAAGCTCTCCAAAACGGCGCTTAATAAGGCCCGAAGTAGTCAATCCTAGGTAGAGAGTCGCAGACGCCTGAAAGGTACTTATCATCCGTTCCCACGACAACTGGGTATAAGCAACCGACCCTGACCTAACTGGCCAAGAACTGTTAATTCGCCACCATTACTTGAAATTAATGATAATAATGTCTTCTGTCGCTACAATAATAATGTGCTTAGCAAGGCACTTCGCAGAGCTCGAGATAGCTACAACTTCTGACTCTCTGAGAGATTCTGCCTAGTGGGTTTGATGGTGGTAAGAATTTACCGCGTTAAGGCATGCCTACCGTAATAGGCCACTAAAATCCACGGAATTCCCTTGTCTTTTCTAAGGACTTTGTCTTAAGCAGTAGGCATAGGCAAGTCTGAAAATACATCCCCATCCAGCTATATGGTGCTAGAACTGAAATAATAAGACTTTGAGTGAGATTCTTACAAATGAATAGACATTTGAAGCTAAAAATGTCACCAGTCAGGAGCTGAATCGGGGCTCAACTGGAAGAAACTCCGGTTACGAGGTGTGAACGGAAACTATATTCTGATAGCCTCGGGGTGCGCTCCACCATGCTAATTGAGATCTGTACTGCGAGTTGTGGTGGCTGTGGTTCGAATCTAGATGCGGAGAAAGCTGACCTTGAGTCATCACAATATGGAGTCGAATTGTGACCGGTTGCCGTACCCAGATGGGCCTCGAACCCGACCAAGGTGTAGTAATTGTTCATTTTACCTTACCTACTGGTATTGGAACTAATGAGGCATTAACGAAATTCCGGTACCACGAGAAGCAGTAAGCCCCTGGAGTTCGCTCCACTTTGCTTATTGAGGGCGTTGGCTTTGGCTTCAACCCCAATATTACCTCATTGAGGTCAGCACATCGGGGAATATCGTGGTGCCTACTGTTCATACCCAAATGCGGAAAAAACTAACCTTGTGACCGTGTGCCGTACCAGAGTGTTTTAGATGGGCCTCAAACCCGATCAAGGAGGAATAGGTGTTCACCTCACCTTTTGGCATTTTTTGGGAGCTAAATGAAGCATCAACTAAATTCCGGTACCACGGGAAGCAGAAAATCGTTGGAGTTGGCTCCACTGTGCCCATTGAGATCGGTACTTCGAGGACTGTTGACCTCGACCCCAACCGAGGTGGAATAGGTGTTCATTGCACCTTACCAATTGGCACCAAATAATGCTCGTATTGTTTGAGGCGCTTTTCAAGGCACTCTTTTGATACGCTGTTCTCTTAATCATCATGGGATTGGGCTGTAACACGGCAAGTCTGAGCGAGCATGTGTAAGGGATAACTTGGTGTCGCAGCCGTTTTTAAAAACTAAAATACATTTATGCAAAAAATCATGCGGCATTAAGACCCACCCTAACCTTCAAACATTTTCATGCATTTTGTTTGCAATAAACAGCGCTTTTGGACAAACTACTGTCCGCCCTTTGTGGTTTACTGCTACGACTTCGTCCGCTGCTTTGAGTTTCCTTGAAAGTCAAGGATTTTAACGCTACCACTACCGTTGCAAACCAGTCAGAGAGACCAAAAATTATTTTAACATGCAAAATTTTTTTTGTTATTGCGCTTATTTGTCGTCACTGCGTTTGTGGCTTGTAGCGCAGACACAACATTCACCCAATAATCTTCGGTCTGCTGTCCAACACTCGCTCTCCACTGTACGCGCTGCCAAACGTTGCATACAACAACGATATATGTATATGCCAATATGTATGTATATACTTTATATTTAGTAAGCATGTGTGTGTTGGTGTATGCCAAGCGGCATCAGTTCACACTCGCCTCAGCGCGCACACATGCGCGTGGCGATATGCACTTGGGCTTTAACATCTACGCTGATAATTTATGTGCAATTTCAAGTGAAAAGATTTATGCACGAAATTTACTCTTCTGCCACATCAACGCACACACACACACACGCACTCAGCCATAAAACACACACATGCAAATGTAACGTCAAAGCTTTAAATGGGCGAGTCCTGCCACGCCTGTGCTCATGTCTTGCTTATATGTGTATGTGCGTCTGGCTTGACTCCTTTGGTCGCCCTGTTTATGGCTTCTTTAGGGAATTTATGCTCGCTGTTTAGCATTTTTACAAATAGTTTTATAAGCTTTTTAAAATAGTTGGCGAACTTTTTATGGACATCGAATAGTTTTTGACAAACGATTTTAAACGTACGCAAATAAAGTGCGTTGTTGCTGTAGTTGGAAGAAGGATGCGCATGTCAGAGCGAGGAAAGTGAGACGAAATATGACTTTACTTAATTTTCTCATGCTTGCTTTGGGGCATTAAATATTTGCTGGTGGACAAGACATTAGAATTTAGAGTTTTCATATGTATATCTTCATATTTATGCATGTGTGTGTGAGCACATAAATTTAGTGATGTTTTGTATGCAAAGCGCAAAGTAAAGTGAAATTTGTTTATCTGTTTCTTTCGTGCGATTGAAAATTTATTCTAAGTGAGATAAAGTATTTTCAATGGAGCCAAGTTCAATTTAATAAAAATTTATGGTTTGAGTTTTAGATGAAGATACTTCGCTATTATTGGCAAATATTGTATTCGAATACATGACTGTTCTCGGGATAATTGTCTTTTAAAGTTATCTTACTGAAAAGCTTTAAGTCAGCTGTTCTCTATAAGGACTCACGTCTTTTCCCTAAATTGTTTTAAGAATTCACTTTCTACGGTGTTTCGCCACCTTTCTTTCTATACCATTCCATCAAAGCCAAGGGCGAAGACTTCTGGAAACCTTATTTATTAGGAATAGCAGTGTATCAGGTTTATGGAAAAAAGATAGGGGTTAAGGAATGTAGCTATTTTTTATCCTTTCAGCGAGCATTTTATTAACTTCGCCCCGGCTGCTTTTAAAGAGGCTTCTTGTGTTACCAACTTCTCTGCTTTTCCGAAAATATTACTAAGATCGCGTACACAAATTTTTACCTTTCTGCAAGTCTTCACTACGCTAGAATTAATCTGCGACATCGACACAACCAACAACATCGCCTGGCTATCCATGCAGATAGTTGCTTTCCATACCCTCCCGTAGTTATGCGATAGAACAGCACATGTCTTCTCTGTACCTAGTACTTCCGCTTGAAAGATGCTGAGTGAGTGTGATAGACGAACAGAAATAGAGATGTCAAAATCATTGGAGTATAGGTAGAGATAGTCTGTATAGAATCCTCTATTTAAGTATATTCGCGTCTGCATTCATCATCCGAAAGTATTTATTTATATCTAACCTTGGGAGGAAATAGTCGGATTTACTTAGTTTTAGCTGACTAAGGCTGGCGCTATGTCCATAAACTGTCCGGTTCCAACCTTCTCGTAAATTAAGTTTGCCACAAAGTTTGTAAGGCAGAACACGTTTGCGACCCAATAAAATGCATTGTTTAATTCCCTTCATTCTCTTGCGGCAGCAAATCGTTCTGTTCTCTTAACAAACCATAAGTTTTTATGACGCTGATACACCGAACTGTGCTTTTTCGAATTACACACTTCTTTATCAAAATTTTAACAGATCTTCGATATAAACTTATTACTTTATCATTCGTTAATTTTTATGAATTTTAAGTACGAAACCAAATCTAACCTTCCATAAGTACTTATCAGTACCTTTCCTACCTGTATAGTTGTCAAGACGTTAACTTTTAGGGTTAAATATATGACAATTAAAGGGTGATTCATTTCGAGGTAACCGACTTAAAAAAAAAACACCGAAACTTCAAATTTATTGGGAAATATTTACTATCATTCGAAAGAACAATCTTTTAGTTTATTACCTGAAGGTTATCTGCTTTGAATGTTGCCCGCGGCTACATCTCAGAGCGTCCATCCGTTGAGTTCAACTTTCGATGACTAGTTCGAATATTTCGACTGGTAACTGGCGAATGACACGCGTGAGGTCTTGCTCCACGGCCAGAATCGAAGTGTGATGGTCTGCATAGACATTAGACTTTACAGACCCTCCCCAGAAAAAAGTCTAACGGTATGATATCACACAATCTTGGTGGCCAACGACTGACCCGAAACGTGAGATAATCTTCTCAACGAAGTGTTCGCTCAATAAATCCATTGCTTCATGTGATATGTGTTAAAACCAAAAGTCGTCAAGAGCTTCGATTTCAGGCATCAAATAGTCGTTTACGTTCACATCGTCATTAATTTTTAAGAAATGTAGATCGATGATTCTAACGGCCATCAGATCTTTTTGGCTCAGGCGGCTATATTTTGGTCAAATATTATTCAGTAATGATTGCCGTGTCTTAAGATAGGTGACGATGTAGTGAAAAGTACGCTCAGTCAGCCGATTATGTTAGCCATACATATGTTGAGGGAAGAGCGTGAAACACATTCTTTACAGAACGTGAATTTTCGTAATAAAGTTGAACGATTTGTAAACGTTGTTCAGGCGTAAGTCTTTCCATGATGAAATGCCAAACAATACTGAACAAAAATAATATGACAGCTTGACACGACTCACGCGTGACCTTTCAAAAACAGGCTATTGAAAAAAGTACCTCTACTTGAATCACTCGTATTAAGCCTAGTTTTTATCGATGATATCCTGCATTTTAAGAACGATTGTAGAATGTACATACATACAGAAAAGAGATGAGACCCAAAAACCCTTTTCAAAGCCATGGTAAAAACTAGGTTAAGCACTAGGACACTGTTTTTTAGTTCTTCTAACGTTTTAATTTTCTTCCAAACGAAATTAGCTTCTCAAGCCGCTCTCTTGCGCCCTCGTGTATGTTATATACGACACTTATAATGTATATAGTTTTTGCGAGCCTGCACTCGTTTCACTTGGTGCTGACGGTGAAATTTGATGCCAAAGTTTGGCATTGCTTCCCACAATGCTCTCAAACATTGTTGTTTTTTATTTTGCGAATAATATCTTAGCTCCTCTAACAGCAAAGTGCACTGGAGCTCGGTTTGTCCCCAAATATTGTGTATGATACTGAATACTCTTTACATACTTATGCAGTTTGAATGGGTCGCTTTACACACATACTTTTTGTAGTTCTTGAATTTTAATAACACAATGTGAACTCTTGCATAAATAGGTAAGCACAAACTACAAACATATATCTATGTATGTATATATGTAGATACGATGTGCTGATATATACATTAGTGCAATATGTCGCCTGCTTTTCCATTGCAATATTCGTTTATTTGTCGCATTGTTTTTGGCACACGAACTCGCCGGAAGGCCAGAAAGAGGTGCAGTTGCGCCAAATGCATGTGCCGTGACGCCGGCAGATGGCCTGGCAGATGCTCTATCTCTTATTTTGGCTGCCAAAGTTAAGTAGTTTACAAAAAAGTAAAAGTAAAAACTATATAAATAACTGTATTTTAAAGATCTGTTAATGTGTTATGATAATTTGGCCTGCTAAAGGAGCCGGAAGTGAATTAAAAGCTCGTATGCAAATGGCTTGGATCACAAATTAAACTATTCTTGGCAAACGAAGTTATTTATATTTAGATTAAAGTTGAGAAATATAAATAGCTTCAGTTGAACTATTGCTATTATTCAGCTTTTTGCTTCTTGAAAAACTTGTTCAAAAGAAAGGGCGCTGCATTTTTTCTAACATTATCGGGTTCGTGGCCGACCTGAAACCTCTGCCGTGCTGTGGATCCGATACCCGGCCGCAGTACAACTGCACACTGAACTTAATTTTCAATTCTACCCGCTTTAGGTTTAAACAAACCGCCAAAAGGCCAAACTCAGTGAGCAGATTGGAGCGAACTCCAAGGACTAACGCTTGAACTTCAAATGTTTTTTATGAGATTCCTCATTCAAAGTCTATAATATTACTTCAAGCTGAGTAAGCATCATTTCTGATAAGGCTGTACTGAAAGTTCGAGGAAAGTCTATTAACATACATAGTTCGCCTCTTACGAGAGGCATACCTCATTGCAAGCAAATTGTAGCCCTGCTCGCTGGGGAATCTAAAAAATAACGTCAGAGACCCTATAAAATATAAATATGTAGTTAGCATGACTAACTGCGTTGTTTTAGCCATGCCCGTTTGTCTGTGTTTCTCATGTGTCGGAGCCGCAGATATCGGGAAAACTGAACGATCGAATCGGTCAAGTGAGAAAGCTTTCTCATTTCACGAGATATCTTCAAGAAATTTTGTCATGAATTACTGTTTAAGACAAAGGATCCGAAAAAGTTATTCAGAACGAGCCATTATAGCACAGGGCTGCCATACAGATTGACCGATCAAAATCATGAGCGGTTGTCAATCATCTGTACTCTTTCGAGGTAAAAACTCCAAACTGAGAAGAATTAAATAAGGATTTCCGCAGGGTGGTGTCCTCTCCCCCTTATTGTTTAACTTCAATATCTCAAACTCCCGGAACCACCATAGGGAATTTCTATCACCTCGTATGCTGATGGTTGCACGATAATCACTTCGGACAATGCTCAGACGTTAACGGCTATCTCTCCAGTCTTTCTCGCTTCCTCGCTGCACGGAACTTAACACTCTCCACAGCGACTGAACGAAGGAGTGCAGACTTAACCTAAATATTGTAGTCTATCTCGCTAAGATTCCGACTGTCAATATATATATTGTCCCGTAGTTCCTAGGTGGAACATAGCGCCTCAGACTGTCAATAACCCTAAAAATTTAGGTGTGACTTTTATAGCCTGTGCTCCTTCACTCCTCACAAGACCGCAATTATTGCCAAAGTACAGAGCCGAAACAAAATTCTTAAGTCGATAGCCGGCAACACATGGGGAAAAGAAATATACAAAGCAATCGGGCGGTCGGTCCTTAACTACGCCTTACCAAAACGGTCGCCTGGATGCAGTGAAACGAAGACGATGAAGCTGAAAACCTGCCAGAATACCTCATTCCGGATTACAATAGAATACCTCTTGATGTCTCCCATCGAATACCTGCATAGTGTGGTCTGTATGCTCTCAGTTAAGGAACATAATGAAATCCTTTCCAAGCAGTTTCTACTGGTTGCTTTCGCAGAAATCATCCTTGTAGCGGAAGCGCCTTCTAGGAGCATCAAGAGGTCTTTCCTCAACTACGTCGATGACATAAAACAATACGCCGACCAGACTTCGGACGCAACAAACTTCAGACATGCCAAGTTTAGTTTAGTTTTGATTCACCAATTCTCAAAAGACCTATTGACCATTTTCGAACGTAAAAGAGAATAAATCCAAAGGGTTATGAAAGCAAAAAAAGTTAGTATATCCGCAATTTCATATTATTTGAAGCAGCTCGGCATGAAATTCTTGGCAAATGAACAACCGAAATATTATATTGTTATATCAATATTGAAAAGTACGCGTATAATATTAACTTTTTCGGAAAGTTTTATCTTCTGCAACAGGAAACTCCTGTCAGGCACGCATATCATCAGCAATTGATTATATTATGTAAATATCAGCAACAACAACAGCAAACTAACTGTTTGACAACAAACTTTTTACTTTGACGCAATTTTGTTTCTGCCTGTTTTTATACAGTTACTCCTGCCATTAGGGCTGATGAGTTCATACCGTAGCTCAAAATATTATATGTCTCCCGGCGGTGGTTGTCCTTTTTGTTGGTAGTGTTGTTGATATAATTCAATTTCCTTTAATTTCTGTGAGTTATTTATATGTGTACTAAAAACTTTGCAGTTTGTCAACATTATGAAGTGATGGCGATGCGACACGCGCACACAAACATACGCACTCTCTCTCTCTCAAATATATGTATGTATGCTTACCCTGCAGGAATTTTATTGTTGACTTTTTAACTCTGGTGAAGAGAATATGTTTCACTCTTTTTTGAAGTCACTAGTAGAGCTATGAGAGTTGTGGCGATGACCTCTTTACTCGACTAATATATCTGTATATCCATAGACTTTTCAATTTGGCAACCAAATTAAGTTGCACGGAGCTAAAGCTGAAGAAAAGATGGAGGAGTATCAATTAAAGACTAATTCGTCAAATTTGGCCGTGGCGACGGTGGAAGTATGAGCTGAAACGTTGTCATGCTAATAGATTGGTAATTCGTTATATGGTAGTAGAGCCCGGTTTTTTCCAACTCCAAAGAATCGATGTAGGTCTCCTTGTTAATGCTAGAAAACGATGGACATTACTTTGCCGAGTATTTGCCTACTTAGTCGAGTAAATTCCACTGTTAACCTCCGGTGTGTGGCAGAGGATCCATATACTTATATAGAAACTCCTTCCGATTTCGCATAAACAGCGTAACAAACTACTTTGAAGTAGTCTTCCGTTTGCAATTGTGGTTCGGAATGAGCAAAAACCGCACCTATTGCGCAGACACTTCTCTGCTGTCCAATGCAGCTTCCATGTCGGATTTTTAGATGTCTATTGTCTCAACTATCTCGCGCTGTTTCAACCGGCGCTCTGCCAGCAAGTAGTCGGAGACTTTTGTCGCTTTAGTATGCTCGAAAATCGATATTGAAATCGAACTCCCAACGATATTGTGCCTTTTTCATTTTTATTTCGGTTTCCTTCATTGTTACTGATTCAAGAATTTCCCTTTGGGTATATGCCACCAGCTGCGTGTGAGTGAATTTTGTTTTACATCTCTAAAGAATTACAGTGGCATTTGCGAACTTTGGCAGCGAGAAAAATTAAACTTTTTGCTATGAATTTATTAACAAAAATTTACATAAAAGCAAGTACACACGCACTTAAACAAAAAAAATTGTGCCATAAAATGCTTGCATTTGCACCGCAGACTTGCAACAAGACACATAGTGAGGGAAAACTGTACCGAATATCAACTACAAAAGAGCAAGCAAGAAAATATGTTAATCTACGTTACAACGAAGTAAGAATACCCTTCGCAAGTTCAGATTTTTCCGTACAAGAACTTGATTTTGAGCTTTCAGTTTGTATGGCAGCCATATGTTATAGTGGGCCGATCTGGAAAATTTCTGCATATATTTTAGCCAAGACTTGGGCAATAACGTATGCTAAATTTCGTTAAGATATCTCGTCAACCAAAAAATTTTTTCTTACAAGAACTTATTGCTGATCGTTAAGTTTGTATGGCAGCCATATGATATAGTGGGCCGATCTGGGAAATTTCTTCAGATATTATAGCGTTGACTTAGACAATAGTTTGTACCAAATTTCGTGAAGATATCTCGTCAACCAAAAAAATTTTTTTACAAGAACTTATTTCCGATCGTTCAGTTTGTATGACAGCCATATGTTATAGACGGCCGATCTGGAAAATTTCTTCAGATATTATAGCGTTGACTTAGACAATAGTTTGTACCAAATTTCGTGAAGATATCTCGTCAACCAAAAAAATTTTTCATACAAGAACTTATTTCCGATCGTTCAGTTTGTATGACAGCCATATGTTATAGTGGTCCGATCTGAACAATTTCTTCAGGGATGGCACGATTGCCCTCAACAATAGCCCATGCCAAATTTGGCACGGATATCTCGTTGAATAAAAGAGTGCTCCATACAAGCACTTTAATCCGATGGTTCAATTTGTATGGCAGCCATATGCTATAGTGGTCCGATGTCGCCGGTTCCGACAAATGGGCAGCGTTTGTGGGAGAAAAAGACGTATGCAAAATTTTAGATCGATATCTCAAAAACTAAACGACTGGTTCGCTGGTTGTATATATTTTATGGGGTCTCCGGTGTTTCCTTTTGGGTGTTACAAAGTACAAACTTTGCGACTAACTTCATATACTCCCTTCAAGGTATAAAAACACATTGCACATTTTGTGTTACTCACTTGTATAATACAAAAGGCATACGAAAGAGTATGAAACCACATATCTATACAGTCAGGTGTCAAAGTGCGGAACCGGAAACGGCGCTTACACACACATTCAAAAACCACAAACACACATGCTGTTGGACAAGGTGTAACGTTATTCTAAATAAAGAGCGCACAATGCAACCGCATTAGCAGTTAAGTTAAAACAACAGAACAACAACAATAATGGCAAACAAAACAAAAACAAAAAACGTAAAAGTTTGTTTGCGCCGTAAATGAGGCAATAAAAGCATAAAATCACAAAAGGCGAAATTGCTGCCAAAAACAGCAAAAAGTTCAAATTCGCTCACTTTGTGCCTCTGCGCTGTACTCTTCTGCTTTACTCTACACACACGCTATATTGACGGCAGTCGCTGAACAGTCGCTCATACGCTTCTATGATATATGCTATATATGATACATACATACATACACACGTACATGGCTGTACACGAGCGCGTATAACGGCATTGAGTGCACGAAACTTTGCCAGGTTTATGCTAATTCGGCTGAAGGTTTTACTATATTTTTTTAGTTTTATTATTTAGTTGTGGAGTAATTGCATTTCCGGGCATTCGCTGCTGCCGCTCGGCGATTTCGCTCGCCGTGTTGACATGTCGCGTGTCACGCGTGCGTGTGAGTGTGTGCGTTGTCGCTCGACAACTTTTATGCAAATGTGTGCAAACAATTTTGTTTTATTGTTGATATCATTTGTGTTTGTTGTTGTTGCTAGTGCTCCACTGTACGCAGGAAAAAGGCAATCTCATCACTCAACTCTAAAACAACAGCTTTCGACACTCACGCATAAATTAAGCGACACAACACGCAATTACAGTTGTTTACAAACATGCACACACATGTGCATAAAAAAGAGTTAATGCGACCCAGTTGGTAAATCCTTGGAGTCATCATGTGGCACGAAATTAGTTAATTTTCCCAACTAAACAATTAGCCCAAACAATGTGTATTGTCCCTGGAAAGTAATCAATGTAGTGTAAGCTATGTAATTTGCTCAAAATATGAAAGCAGCGATGGAGAAAAAAAGGAAAAAGTAAACATGAAAAACCGCCAACTTCGATGGCTAGAATATCCTTCGCAAATACAATGGATTCTTTACAAGAACTTAAGTTTGACCGATCAGTTTTTATGGCAGCTATATCCGATAGTAGTCCGATATCAGCGGTTCTGACAAATGAGCAATTCCTTGGGAAGAGTAAAACTTGGACAAAATTTGAGAGCGATATCTCGTAAACCTAGAAACTAGTTAGGACACATATGTCGTTCTTAGGTCCTCAATAAAGCTTTGAATGTCGCTTTCCTCAGCTTTAGCTGTTTTATCCGTATTAGAGTAGGGAAGTCCTATGAAACGACAAACCTGATCATCTGATAGCTCCATTTCTCGATATGATTCAGTCACTAATAGCTTTCAATCGCTATATGGCCTTCTGCATCGTTCTGATGAAACCAGTTAGCTTGTAAACTTGAATGCAAAATAAAAAACAATACTTTGTTAGTATGCCCTTACAAAGTCTTCGAATGCACCAGCAGTGCATTTTTGACAGCATTTTAAAAAATTAAAAAAAAAAAAAAAATTTAAAAGAAAAACAAAGCACATCTCCAGAATCAGTGTCAGTTTACAGATTTCGCATATGAAGGGTGATCCATTTCGAAATTCCCTATTTTTTTTAACAAAAAATACAGAAACATCAAATGTAATCGGGAATATTTATTATCATTCAAAATAAAATTCCTTGGCGTTTATATTTGAAGATTATCTCTTCTAAATGTTGGCCGCGGCTACATCTCAGATAGTCCATCCGTTGAATTTAATTTTCGAAGACTCGTTAGATAATTTTTTTTTAGTCCTGAATCTTAGCGAGATTGTCCTTATAGATTTTAGGCTTTACATGTCCTCATAGGAAAAAGTCTAACAGTATGATATAACACGATCTTGATGGCCAATTGATCGGCCCAAACGTGAAATTATATGGCAAGATAACGGTCGCCATTAACGGTTACGTTCACATCGGGATCATTTTTGAAGAAATATGAACCGATAATTCCACCGGTCCATAAACCACGCCGAACCATCGTTTCTTCTGGATGAAATGACAGCTCTTCAAGTTGTTCTTCGTCCCAAAAAAGAGACAATTTTGCTTGTTTACATACCCATTGAGCCAAAAATGGACCTTTTCGCTGAACAAAATTTTGCTCGAAAACCGTGGATCTCCTTGGAACTTTTTAAGAGCCCATAGAGCAAAGCGATGTAGCTTACGAAAGTTTGAGCGCCTTCAATTCATGCACAAGATGTATTTTGTACGCTTTCAATTTAAGATCTGGACTTAAATTGCGCCAAGTCGTTCCATACGTCAGTCCGAGTTGCTGCGAACGGCGTCGAATCGACTCTCCACGGTCTTCGTGAACACTTACAGCTGCGGCTGCTATATTTTTTACACTGGACGTGAACTATTCTATATTATTAATTTATGAATTGTGGGTCTCAAGATTTCTCACATTCTTTACAGAACGTGAATTTACGTAATAAATTTTGTTCAGGCGTAAGTCTTTCTCCGATGAAATGCCAAACAATACTGAACAAAAATAACATGGCAGCTTGACAAGACTCACGAGTGATCTGTCAAAAAAGGGCTATTGAAAAAAATACTTATACTTGAATCACCCGTTACAAGTGCTCAGCGTAACGAGCTGAGTCGATGATGCCAAGTCCGTCTGTCTGTATATACGCGGACTAGTCACTCAGTTCTTGAAATGTCCTACTCATAGCCAGACTCCAAAATCTTGCTAAAGATTGGCTACGGAATCAAGGGAATTCAGGTATTTTCGAAATAAATCACCGAATATTAAAATACAATAAATTGTCTCATCAAAGAATAAAAGCAAAATCACAAGAAAACTTGTTGCATCGGACTTACTATTGGATGTAACTCCCTAACATGCTCAGTTTCTTGGGTTTCGCAACTTTAAACACATTTTTATTGTCTTATTTAATTCTATAATCTCTAGAATAGATATTGTCTCCAGATATGGCCTAGAAAAGTTGCTACCTATTTTATAAACTTTGCTAAAGAACTTACTTTTTCATTTTTATTTTTGATGATCCTGCTAAAAGTTTTGCAGTCAATGCGAAAACACTTCTTATCCGAAAATCATGTCTTATTCACGGGGTTTTCAATATTTTTATTTGAAAATTTCACAAAATCTTTGACAGTTTGAATAAAATACATAATGTTTTATTTTAAAAGGAAATTATTGCAAATAAGCAGTTTTTGTTTGACGAAACCCATGTAGCCCCTGAAAGTACATGTACAAAAAAAAAAAAAAAACACAACCGGTCATTTTGCTGTTTACCTAGGCTAAAGCGCACTTGCAATTAACTGGATGCTTATTTTGTGGTGCATACACTTCTCTTCTATGCACACTTGTATTTATAACACACACACTTGCATGTTGTTTTTGCATCAACCCTCATGCCATACTCATATTCATTTTAAATTAATATATTTATTTTCTCATTTGTTTTTTACAGTTTAATTCAGCGTGACACCCGACCCTCACCTCTCATCAACTGTCGAATGGTTAGCGGGAAGCACACACGCGAATCATCACGAGCGCCCGATCATCGCTCCGAGGCGCGGCTGCGCATCGATCCGAAGGTGTTGGTGTTCGTGGAGACGACCTACTCAGGACTCGGGCGAGATATTGCCGAACTATTGGTCTATAATAGAATTAAGTGAGTACCGGTTTATTATTGAATTATATGTAGTAATTAAGTTAGACTATTGAAGTCTTAGGGTCGTTTTCTCAATGTCTGGTTAGCAGCCGTTTTTCGGTTAAGTACTGGTTAATTTAACCAAGACTAACCATTACTTAATTGACTAATGGCTGGGGTAATTTGTGAACTGATTTCACATATTTTCGGTATTAAACTACATATATTACATACAGTATTATATTTTCACTTAATTTTTCTAAGATATCGTATACTATATACTAACCGATTTACATATACGGTATAAGCGCGAACGGATGTTTAATATTTTTATAAGATATATGGAAATTAGGGGTAGTATTGGCCTGATTTTATTCTTTTGATGTCTAACGACATATCATTATCAGAAAATAGTGCTCTCCGAGTTTCATTAAGATATCTGCACATATTGACCAATATAAGATGTAAAGTCACTTTTATGGAAGCTGAGTTAAATTTTCACCCGATTTTAGATGTTTTAAGCATAAAGGTGAAGGTATTGCTGAAAATATTTTCTCCATACTTCATTGAGACATCTCGCATATTTGCCGATATATGAGGTTACAACTGAAAATTCAAAAATCTATATATTCTGAATATGAAGGCCTAGAGAATAGTTGACCGTACGCAATTTGGACAGACAGGCAGATTATTCATGATACGAACATATTATTTCCGAGCTTTAATAATATTTTGCAGAGATTGATCGATATTTTCGGTTAAAAGTCAGCTAAAAGCACTGAGGTTCATATACATACTCGTATGTGGTCACTAGAGGCTTGAAGAGTTATAGTCCGATTTTGACAATTTAGAGACAAGAGATACAAATCGTATGCCGTTCTGATAATTTTAGCTTAATTTGTTTACTGGAAGGTAAGGGAACCAGATGAATTTTATACTCGCGTTATATGGCAGATAGGTGTGGGATTTGTCCGATTTCGCTAATTTTCATACCTTAATATAGAAATGTCACGAGAATGATATAATACGAATTCGGTTGATTTTGATTGAGTAGAACCTAAGATATGGAATTTGCCCTAAAGGTGGGCAGTGCCACGCCCATTGTCCAATTTTGTCACGGACTCTCATGAAGCTTTTCTGGGTCAGACAGATAAATCGCAAAATATTTGATTATTCATCAATATTTATTTTGTCGCATTCAAGGTAATCTCCACTAGATATAATACAGGATTTTTCCAGTCCTTGAAACACTTTTCATTCGAACTTTTTGGGATGGCCTTCAGCTCCTTCATCGAATTTTGTTTTATCTCTTTGATCGACTGAAGCCGGATTCCAAGGAACAAAAAAATAAAAAATCGGAGCCAAATCTGTCTTTAAACTGGGTCACAATCGCAACTTGATGGGAAGGTTCTTCCACAATGCCAACCGTTTTCGACGAATGTTTTCACGCAAACGCCTCAATACGGCCAAATATAACTCCTTATTGACCGTCTGTCCCTCCGGATCAAATCCATGATGCACCAAATCGATGTTGACTTGTTTGTATGTCAAACTCATAACGTCATGTCTCATGGCAGTTATCATGCTCTCCATGAATGTGGGATAAGAATTCGCACGATCAATCATATCATATGATTCATATGTATCCCAAAAGACTTGCTTACGGTACTTTTTTTGAAAAAAAAAAATCAACTCAATCGTAACGAGTCGAGCAAAAACGCGTTTCATGTCCAAAATATGCACCAAAATCATTCGAAGGGACTCGCGAAGGATGTAAAGCTCTCCGAACATCTCTTTAAGACTTGCCAGACGTTTTATAATTTTTTAATTTTTTTATCGGTGAAGCGTGTCTGCGTGTCTCTAGACCTAATCATTTATATATACATAACTCCACATGTATCTAGCTCGATTAGTTTCAGGTGATACAAACACCCGTTAGGTGACATGATGATCTACTTCAGTCATATTTTTTTCTTCTTTTTCCAAAATGCTGACGAATAAGGCAGTTATATTCGGATGTGAGTATTCGGTCTATATTTCCTTGTTTCTAAGATATTCGCTTTTCATGCTTTGCAAACATATCAAGAAACTACCACCAATAGATTGTTGGATTCAACATTAACGACAAATAACCGCCAGCAGTCTCCCTACACCCACCAAGTATCTTTGCTTCATACAAAGATCGCCATAAGTCACGTTCCACAACTTAATATACCATCAATACGATACTGCCGCAAATTTGTCACAATTTCGTTGAACTGTGGCAAGTTGCATGTGCTCCTTATTAGAAGCGAAATCAATTGAAGCGGAATGCTAATGTGGTGTTGCTCCGGAGAGTATGCTACCAATTACCACCGTGCATTCTAGCGCCTCCCCACCAGCCACACGGGGTGGCAAAGCATTTGAGAGTAATCTGAGCTTGATCCTTCTGACATAAATTATGGCGAGGAAAAACGAAAGAAATAACAATTTCAAAATCATTGACCCACATTTGCATAGCCAAGCAGTCATTACAGCGACGATGCAGCGCTATGCATTGTTACCGCTCCCACACGAGCCAGCCGTCCACACAAACATCTATGTGCATATGTATGTGCATGTGTATGTGTGTGTGATTATTTTTGCTTGTGTGGGCATAGATTGATCCACAAGTGCAGACTCGCTGCGCAATGTGCCCCAACTTGCTATTGTTGTTGTTGCCCACAGTCAGTCAGTCAGTTATTTAGAGCAAATGCCTGATGGTTGTTGTTGTTATTATTGCAATCATTATTGTTGTGTGTCGAATATTATTGCCGCCGCAACAGTCAGCGAATTAATTTCGCAACCAGAAATGGGCTGCCACTGAAACAACCGCAACAAATACCAACAAATGTGCACAACAACAACAGCAATAACGTCAACGTTGCGGCAACTTTATTGCGTACAAAACGCACACACAGCCACTGGGAATTGATAGAAATACAAATGACTGTACATGCGGCTTTACAACGCCTTAACATATGCAATGGAATTTGTAAACATTCGATCGTACAACTTGACTCGGCGCTGCGAACATGCGAACGCGCGGAGATGGCAACGCTGGCAAATGTCATTTGATATGCTTACAATTATACATTCGCACACACACATACACGCACATATGCGTTATATAATATTGCAGTTATATTTGCAAATGTATGCAGCAGTGTGTGTATGTGTGTGGTTTGGTTGCGATTGCGCCGTTGACCTCGGAGACATTGTTAGATTCTATGTATTCGTTTGTACCCGGAGGCGTTGACGAAACTCACTTGAGGTTGCTAATTACAATTTTGTTTTTGTTGTATCATTTTAAATCGTCTTAAATGCTTATAACACACAATTACTGTGTGACACACATACTCGTACTTGCCAGCTAAAATAATTAATTAGTGATAAGTATAAAATATTTCAACGATAAAAGGTACAAAGTAGTTTTACAGTTATATGAACTCCGCAAGAATGACACGGCTGTGACTTGAGTATCTTTATATTGAAACTAAAAAGAGACTATGTGAGTTCAAATATTGATTTCTTAGGGCTAAGTTAACCATAGTAAACATATAGCTTTGTGACATATAGTTGAAGTAGTAAAGAGTGATGTATTTCGAGGTTCCCTATTTTTTTAAAGAAAAAAATACAAAAATTTAAAATTTAATAAGGAATGTTTATTATCATTCGAAAGAACATTCTTTGACATTTGATTTTTGAAGATTATCTCTGTCAAATATTGGCCGTCTCAAATGGTCCATCCGTTGAGTCCAATTTTCGATGACTCGTTCGAGCATTTCTTGACATAACCTACAAAACGACGCAAATCCACTAGAGAAACATTCCGTAAGATCAATGTTGTTTCACTTCGAACTGCGGACGAATGGTTTCGACGATTCAAAGCGGGTGAAAACGACACCATGGATAAGCGGCGGAAGACCTGTGACGACGAATACAGATCAATCTGACATGTGACATCTCGTGACATCGCCCAGAAGATGGAAGTTAGTCACCAAACCATTTTAAACCATCTGCAGAAGGCTGGATACAAAAGAAAGCTTGATGTTTGGGTGCCGCATGATTTGACGCAAAAAAAAAACTTCTGGACCAAATCAACACCTGCGATATGCTGCTGAAACGGAACGAACTCGACCCATTTTCGAAGCAGATAGTGACTGGCGACGAAAAATGGATCACATACGACAATATCAAGCGAAAACGGTCGTGGTCGAAGGCCGGTGAATCGGCCCCCAACAGTGGCCAAACCGGGATTGAAAGGCCAGGAAGGTTTTGCTGTGTGTTTGGTGGGATTGGAAGAGAATCATCCACTATGAGCAGCTCCCATATGGCCAGACGCTCAATTCTACTATCTACTGCGAACAACTGGACCGCTTGAATCAGGCGATCGACCGGATGCGTCCAGAATTGGCCAACAGAAAGGGTGTAGTGTTCCACCAAGACAACGCCAGACCACACACTTCGTTGATGGCTCGTCAGAAATTACGGGAGCTCGGATGGGAGGTTTTATCGCATTCACCATATAGCCCGGACATAGCGCCAAGTGATTACCACCTGTTCCTGTCCATGGCGAACACCCTTGTTGTTGTAAAGTTGAACTCGAAAGAGGCTTGTAAAATGTGGCTGTCTCAGTTCTTCACAAATAAGTAGTGGGGCTTCTACGAGGGGGTATTCTGAAGTTGCCGTCTAGATGGAAAAGGATTAACGAACGAAACGGCGCATATTTGAACTAAATCCGATCACTGTAACACTTTTTATAAAGCATTAAATAATGCGCAAAAGGGCGGAAGGGAGATATTTGACAACTTAATATAAAGACAAACAATACTGAACAAAAATAACATGAGAGCTTAACAGGACTCACGCGTGATCTGAAATCCGACAGTCCAGTAGATGAACCCAAGACGCGAACGGACCTCCTACCCGTTTCCTTGCCGTAGGCTGGAGCAGCCGTCCTATCAAGCTCATCAGCCTTACAATTTTCTGTATTACCGCTGTGGCTAGCCAGCCAAACCCGCCTAATCGTAACATAATTCGAGGCTGGCAGCCTAAACAACCGTTCAACAGGCTTGGGCGCACATTTAGCGAACTCAAGGCCAATATCGGAGCGGATAGTCAGTCACCAAGGAAGCAGCGCTCCGTAGCAGTAAATCTACTGCTACCTTAATGAGAGCAATCTCCGCTTTTGAAGACCCTACAGTGATCATGTAGCTTAAAACTGGAAGAGATGGAAATTCCCGACAGCGTACTCTTCCATTAACCCTCTTCTTAAGCGAGTTCTGCCTTCCCATGCGTGCTCCGCAGGTATGTTAGAAGAGCAGCGACAGCTAGGGCTATGCTCGGTGACCTGTTAAACCAATAATTTTTGAATGAAATCAAACCGAAATTCGCCATGCATTATGTCAAATACAATATCTTCAATTATTCTTGTCCTATCATTTTCGACAACTGTTCTTATCTCTTCCACGACAAATTGAACCACTAATTATTGTGGCACATTTGAGTAATTGGCTTAAAGCCAGCTCTTATGTAGTACTTGTACTGAAGAATCACCTTTTTAGTGCAATGGTCAGAACTTGGATATCAGCAAAGTAGGCAGATGTAAAAAACTCATAATACTGGGTTGTCTCATCGGACATTTGACCTCAGCAAAAGAATGTTTTTTTGAAAATTTTGGTCATTGTCCCGTTTTTAACGTAAGAACCTCCGTATCATAGCCACGCTTGCCTGGCTATAATCACATATGATGAATCATATCACTGTTGGTTTTATTCTCGTCTTCTTCCTCAGTTTTTGATTTGCTTCCCTTTCCTTTCTTCCACATGCTGGCGCGCGTGTTGGTGACGCTAAGTTTCGATGACACGAGCACTGAAAATCCAAGTGACGATGGTGATGATAGTGCAATGTGATGCTCAGCGACACTTACACATATATTTACACATATATATCTACATATATCGGTATACTAAAGATTTCACACCCGTACGGCCGAATACTTACACATTTCATGGCGTACTCATTGCCAAGTAAAGTAGAGTAAAGTCAGTCCTTCAGCCACTTGGCGCTGTCAGCATTGATGCTGACGATAGTAGCACTTCAAACCGTCAGTTGCACACTGACTAAGAATGTATGCACATCTCTAGTATACGTGGCCTTAAAGTTTCCATTGCTGTCCTGTTATTAACGAACATGAGTCCTGTCTGACTGTGGGAGTGACTCGTGATATGCGTACCTGCCGGCTCTTTAAGTGGGCGATAACATTCGGATTGAAGCTGTTGTCAACTTTTCCAAGCAAAACATTGCGCAAATGTTTATATTCGAAACATATACAAACACAAGTAAAATGGGGGAGTGTGCGTCCGCACCCAAAAATGGTAGTGCCTTTCCTATCCGGTTCCTCCTACGGCAAGCAGCACTGTTTGAAGTTTCATTCCTGATATGGTTCATGGCCTGTTGTATCGATTGTGAGTGGAATGTGATAAGCTTGCTGCCGCTGACAAGCAGATGGGTATTTCAGCTGCTCAGTACAAACACACACACACACAAAAACGAAAGGAAGCTGGCATTATAGTACTCGTAGTATGTAAAAAACTGCTTAAATGGCATCCAGTACCCAAACAGACGCACGAGCACACAATCGGCAACCCATAGTATCGCTCTTGCCTTATTATTGTTGCGTGTATGTGTGTATGTATGTATATACATTATTTTGTATATTTTTGTAGCGTCTTTGCCGCAATCATTGTCATTGTCCTGACTCACAAATTGCCCAATAACTAACAGTCATTAAGGTTTATATTGTTTTCAAATGGCGATTTCTTTCTGGTCCCCAGCCATCAAACAATGCTTTCGATTTCAGTTCACATTTATTCCATTTCTATTTGTTGAATTTTGTTTGCGGAAATGATGCGTTGTTAATGTTGTGTAGATAAAAATTTATTTGCGTCATAAATGGATTACATTTGCCCATTTGCTTATTTGAATTTTATCAGCCCCCAACGAATTGTCAATACCAAGTGTTTTGCAGGAATATTCCATACCGTGTATTCTAATGTGTCATGGCTCATATCTTCTTGATTGTAGTGCCAGGCAGGTATGTCATTAATATTTCTGCATTATGAAGCCAAAAATACAGATTTCGTAGGTCCGCCTGTCAAGATAAGCATCCTTGGGTTTAATACACTCCAATCTCAGTTGTGAGATTTCATAATTTGTTTCCAAAAGTAGTGGTAGTAGCTTACTCTTTTCACATGTCTTTGGAAATAGAATGTAGTAGAAATAAATGAAGGCTATTACCCCAACTTAAGGTCTTTCACTCTCACCTCTGTCATCCGGACTCATATAGGCCCAGCACACTGACAAATTCATATACATTGCAGTGATGAGGCGATGTGAAACCTTTTCGAATGTATAAGAGATCAATTGAAAAGTCAACGGGCTAGTATAGTAAAACACATTCTTTTGACAAAATTCGTTCTTTTTTATATTCAACTTAGTTCTCTTCAAGGGTGGTATACTGATTATAGTGACCTTGCAACTTTTTGATACACATTTTTATAGTATGATGTATTCATTTTGAGATTCGAAAACAGGAAGTAGCCGCTGTGTCTCAGATCTATAGAATACAGTGGATGTGGAAGCAATTCGAAGCCCAATTCATCGATTTTTGCCATCGTTTTCACTAACTTGTGACACAGTACATTGCCTTGGCAAGCACTTCGTTTTTCTTAAAATACAACCGTTTTTAAGCGATTTCGTCCTTCAAACGGTCCAATATCCCTTTGTAATAGTCAGTATTGACGGTCCTTCATTTTCCTCAAATTACAGACGCTATAACCTTGCCAGCCGACTTACGTTTGTCCACGCTTTGGAGCGGGTTCATCGTGTACAGTCCAATCGGATGACTGTTTCATGCATTTTCACATATCGACTCAAAAACTCGGGTTTATTAGGCTTGAACTTCTCCAAACACTGCTCCAATTGATGCAGTTGTCACTGTTTTTGGTCAAAAGAGAGCTCGTGCGGCATCCACTTTGCACAGAGCTTTATCACACCCAAAAATTCGTGAATGATTTGATGTATACGCTTCAGTTCATATCTTTAGAATGCCTGCTGTCTCGAACAACTTCAGTTTACCGTCATTTCAAATTATTTTCTGGACTTTTTGGATGTTTTCGTTGTTAACAACGTTTTTTGGGTGTCCACGGCGTTCGCCATCTTCGGTGCTAGTTTCACCGCACTTAGAGTACCCATACTTGATGCTTGATTTTCCTAAGCCAGGGTCCGGAAACTAGTCATCAAGGCCTTACTAAAAATCATATGAATTTAATTTTAGTAGCGCCATCTATGTGTCAAGAAAGGGACTGACGTTATATGTCCAAGGGCTTTCATGCGTCTACAGACAACCGAGCAGTCTAGCGTCAAGTGCTCGGGACTTTCCGGGTTCATGTCGCTCAACCGGCTGTATGTACAGGATAAATAGGTGATTCTTGAGCTCGCAGTATCCACTGTAAAATGAGAAAATTAGCCGAAACTTGGCTTTCGACAGATTGATAACACTTTTAGAAATAGTAAAGTTGTTACGAACCAGTAGCAAGTTTGACTGCGTATGTCTGTGAATGTTGCCGATTGTTTTCCCAGCTCATGTATCGTATGAAGACTAACCGCAATATAGATTTCCGGTCCTATCTTTCTAATAGCTGCTGCAGAGCGGGCCAATCCGGTAGACACTTCATTCCCGGCTAAACGTTTGTGACCAGATCAGATGCACTTGATTTTGACCTGATAGGCTATTTAGTCGTCCTTGCGATTGAATCTTGTAGCGTAAGATCACCTTAAGCGCAGCCTGACCATTGCTGAGTATGACAATACCTTCATTGCGATAGTTGCTTTGGAGACTTATCTCTAAACACCAAATTATAACAAAGACCTCCGCTGGGAAAATGCTCAAAAAAATGTCCTATATGTATGGAAGGTTTGGTACGCGGTCCTGCAACGTCTCTACCAATGCCTTTCGACGTTTTCGAGCGGTCAGTGTACCACTTCATAGTGCTAATTTTTAATAGTAGGTCAAGATTGAAGTCCTTCCATTCAGCCCTACAGCTTAGAGTAACTTTTAACTTCTTTGTGAAATTTAACTTTTGATAATGAAGTCATGTAAGAAAGTTCTCTGATTGCTATTCATTAGAGAGTGGCCAGAAACGATTATTTTACATATGGCTGAAGCAGCTCACGACTTCCGGTCCTAGATGAAGTATTCTCTCAGTAACCAAACAACATCCATTTGAAGGCAAGCTAAAGTGAGAAGGCGAAACATCCGCTCCACAGGGTTGTGCGCTGAGTTTGGAACCCACAACGTAAAAAACGCCCCCACTGAAAAATTTCCAACAGCCTCGGATGAGTAACGATGGGCTGTATGAGATATACGACGACTTTGGCATAGTTCAGCGAATAAAGAGACAACAGCTAGGCTAGGTCATGTCGTACGTATGGAGGTAAAGACTCCAGCTCTGAAAGTATTCGACGCAATACCCGCCGGGGGAAGCAGAGGAAGAGGAAGACCTCTACTCCGTTGGAAAGACCAGGTGGAGAAGAATCTGGCTTCGCTTAGGTTTTCTAATTGGCGCCACGTTGCAAAAAGAAGAAACGACTGATGCGCTGTTGTTAACGAAGAAGAAGAATGTTGTCCTTCATGAGAAGAGCCATTAGTGGTTGGTGTGAGATTACCTTTTCCCTGCAAACCACTCTGCTGTCTTTTGAAGCAATATGTGTTTAGTTGTTAATTTGATTAGTGGAGCGTTGTGTGTTCTAGCATGACCTTTAAAACTGCCGTCGTAAGCATTGCGCCCGAAGCTTAGATGTTGTCCTGCTCCTCCTTTCATTTTATTAGGTATTAAAAACTCTTTGTTGTTTTATATAAGTCTTTTCAGCTTCTTTTATTTAATATTAATTAATTTATTTATCTCACAGTCAAAATACTTTCCATTATCCCGGCGACAAATTTGGAAAGCTAACTGTTTGCACGCACACTTACATACATTCATAACTGTAAGCTTTTAGTGATTTGACTTTAATTGAATTGATGTGAGTACATTCATTCACTTATGCAATTTACGAATTTCTACTCAGCACCGGAGCGCATTAGAGCACATACACTGCTGAAGTTTACAAAGTGGAATAATGGCTGACGTAGCCAAGTAAGATACGAGCTATCAACATATGCAAAGCAGGCAGGATGTCACACACATTAGTTAGAAGCACATTTGAATGAAAGCTACCCTGCCAACCATCAGCGGGTAAAAAACTAGATAATCAGTGGGTAAGATGGGGGTAAACGTGGGGATAAACATATAGATTGTATCCCACTCACGTACGTATACATGTGATCATACAACAAAAAATAACCCGAAAATGTGCGTTGGTGTTAGTGCATAGAGAAAAAATGTTTTGTTGTATTGAAATATTTGTCACAAGCGGGTAGCCGTGGTTGGCTGGGTACCAATAAATGCATTTTGTTGTAGTTGTATATAAAAACTGCTTTGAAATGATACTTC
The DNA here is from genome assembly GCF_023373825.1 of Bactrocera dorsalis. Taxonomy (NCBI): domain Eukaryota; kingdom Metazoa; phylum Arthropoda; class Insecta; order Diptera; family Tephritidae; genus Bactrocera; species Bactrocera dorsalis. The sequence continues at coordinate 32,682,456 of NC_064307.1, forward strand.
AAATGCTTTGTAAACCTTGAAACTCTTCCAAATTGTTACATAATGCACCAGTTCGCAACTAGTTACATCTGTGGCGGTCTAATGATTTCACCATGTGGTTAATTGTTTGCATACACTCGCTCTTAATCCCATTGAAATAAAGTAATTAAAGTAAAGAAGCAAACTCGGGGCACACTCTTTGGCTCGCCGAAATACCAAACTGCACCAAACAGCTCGTACGACGAGTGATAAGCAACTTCATGGCTGCGAAGGATTGGCGCAAAGACAGCGTGTGTGAAAGCAGTTCTTGTTGGCCTGGCAACGCTTTGCATAGCAGCGTATGCAATCGACCTAATAACTTGATTAACTCGATAAAGTCAAACATAATACAGACAGACAAAATGCTGGAATAACTCCTTGTCAAATTGCGCCTGAGCGCGTGCTAGTCTAAGCATAAGCACGACGGCCAGCACGTTGACTTCGAGTCACTAACAATGTTGCCGGTTCGCATGTAGATGTAATACCCTAATGTGCGCGCTCTGTTATCTATGTCAACGTCGTCGATACTTTCCACTACCTCAACTAATTCGCTAAGTAACCGGGTGCTGTTGTTGTTGTTGTAGTAGTTGGTCGGTCATATGGGTAATTGGCGTACAACTGCTGCGTGGCATGTGTGCATGGCTCCGGTTAACTGCTCGTTCGATCATTTGCAATATACCAAAGCGCAGCGGTGCATAACTACCAACCAACCGAAGAATATGCGCACACACTCACACAGTCGTGCATGCATCATGGGAACCTCCCAATTTAAACTACTCCATATTTTGCACATAATTTTATATAAGTGTGTATGTGTGTGTGCCAGAGTATGTGTCTGTGCACTGTTAGTTGCAAGTACGGCTTGGGAACTGTGGCTGCCATGTAACTATTTAGTGGTGAAGTGGCTTGAAATCTGCATGCACCCTATAAATATGCCAAATGTGTGTGTGTGTGTGTGTGTTTGTTGCATATTTAAAGTTGCAGCAACAATTTAGAGTTAACCGAGTTAAGCAATCCCTGTTGCAAGTAATTTTCATGGAAAATTAGATTGATTACGACTCTCATTGGAGCTTTGATGCACTTCGCATATGGCTGCCAGGCTGTCAGAGCTACTACATAGTTTAGCCAAAAACAACAATGTGGAAGCGTGATTGATATACTGGAATTTGAGCCCATATTATAGGCCATTTTACTGTTGTAGCATTGCCTTCTGTATTTTGAATAATTTTGTGCCGAATGAGGGTTGGCAACTAAACTAATTTAAATTCAACTAGGGTTCGAAACTGGGCTAAGTCGAGTTCATTACATTTATGGAAGTTCTTTGATCGATTAGTCATTTTTATAATTTAGTTCACATTGCTACGATGCAGTTCCGGGACTATCTGGAAAATTATCCGAATTTTCCAAAGGTCATTAACGAAGTGAATAAAGTTTTCCATATAGCTTCGATATTTTGGAAAAAGTGATCAGCTTCTTCAAAAAGAAACAACGAAAAAGGCAAAAAAAGCATTAAGAACGGCTGCTACGAAGCTAAAACACCCTTCACAGCTGCCTTTTTATAGCATAAAGGGGTATAAAAAGCTACTTTTCTTGATTGTAATCGAAAAGTTTGTATGACAGCTATATAATATAGTGACCCGATCTCAATAATTCCTTTGAAGCTTGTAAAGATGTCTAAGATAATAATCTGTGTAAAATTTCGTAACGATAGCTTATCAAATAAAAAAGTTCACCATACAAGGAGTTGAGTTGCATCGATCAGTTTGTATGGCAGCTATATGATATAGTGATCCGATCTCAACAATTTCTTTGGAGATTGTAGAGTTTCCTAAGAGAATATTCTGCGTTAAATTTCGTGAAGATAATTTGTCAAATAAAAATGTTTTCTATACAAAGGCTAGAGTTTCATCGATCAGTTTGTATGGCACCCGTAGGTTATAGTTGTCCAATATCGTCGGTTCCAACAAAAGAGCAGCTTCTTGGTGAGAAAAGAGCGTGTGCCAAACTTTATGTCTATATCTTAAAAATTGAGGGACTGACGGACCTGGCTAACTCGGCTTAGCTTGTCAAGCTGATTATTTATATACTATATATGTATGTATACTCCATAGAGCCTCCCATGTTTCCTTCCGGGTATTACAAATTTCTCAGAAAACTTAATACACCCTGATCGAGGTATAAAAATGCCGTTGGACAGTAAAATATTAAAAAACGTTGCCTACATTTAGGCGAATTGCAATAAAAATTTGTTCGGAATCCCAAGCACTTGCATTATTTCTTTATAGAATTCAAAATTGCTTCCACAATATTTCTCATAGTTTTAGCAACATTTTTATAGATGGTGTTTTTAACATAAAACACAACCATATTTCATTTTTGATATTTAAATTCAGTACAGCACGATTTACATCAATGGTTAATACTGCAATTAAAATAAGTTTTTCATAGTTTATACACGAAAAATTTCATAGTTTTGTTACACACTGTATGCCATTAAGTGCAATGAAATACATTCACCTCACGATCCCTGCCATTACTCAGGAGCGCGACCACAGGATTAGTGCGCTTGACGCTGAAGACTCGAGTGAAGAAGCACATGCAATAAGCGGGCTAAGTAACTACGAAGTAGAAGCTGCTGAGAATGAGGAAATAGTAGATATTGGTAGCGGAGGAAGCGAGGCAACGGCTCTTACAATTGTATGCGTTGTTAAGTTAAACCAGATGAATAGAGTGGAGTGTTCAGCTGAAATTCGTGTGAAATCATAAATCAGGACATCATTGTCACATACACATTTGCCGCCAAAGCAACGAGCAGGGGTGGGTGGGTGTAGGTCGTTGCTGCAAATTTACTAGTACTTGCTTGGCAGTCAAGCGAGATAATATCATGTCACGTTGTTAATAATCATGTGACAAGCTGAAATACCACTACAGTATTAACCAAAGCGGTACACACTTACACTCATACGAGTATATGGTGTTAGGGTGTATGTTTTTTCCTGAGTTGTTTTTTTAGACGTCTTCTGAAGTTTCAGATATTGGTTTAAAATAAGGAACCAAGTTTAATTATTTTATATTCTTAAATCTCTTCGTTTTTCCCGTATTAGACCAGGGAAGATCAGTTCTTTTCTCATAGAAAAAAATCTGAATTTTTGACTTGACATTTTTGATGGAAAGTTAGGTTTTTTTCCCCAATATTATGTCAATAAAAAGATAAAAAATAAATGTTAAAAAAATATCAGGGCGTTTGGGACATTTAAACGTTAACTTTCGGCAAATTTTGTGAAAGAAAAATTTTTTTGGACAAGAATAAAATAAAATAAAAAACCACAAACTGGTTTATGTGAGATTTTTACATAAATTTTTTGAGGTTATCTCGAAAAAGTCTATATACAAAAGTTGTCGAACTGTCATTATCTTCAAAATTGCCATATAAATTTTTTCTATAAAATTAGTAATTTTGCCGGAATTCGAGGTAAACCATTCTTAACCCTTAAAAATGCTACCACGCCCCTCCCCTTCTATTCCGATCTCAATTAAATTAAATTATTTTTTTCTGTATAGTTGTTATTTTATCTTTCGTTTGCATGCGGTTTCTACCTAATATAAATTTCTTAGTTTTTTTTTTATACATTTCAAAGGCCTCTTCGTCAGTCTATATATTTTATATGGGATTTTTTTGTTCCTTGCAGTAACGCTTTCATCACCAAAGCAAATAAATCTGCAACTTTAAATATCCGCAGACAGAATTTTCCGCTCGAGCGCTCTAATTATAGTCTTGTTGTTATTTTTTGCTTTAAAAATTATACGGAGTCAAATTTGTCTGCAAATGTACGACATTCATATGGTACACCATGTCGTATGCGCAACACTGAATATGTGAATCACTTGTATTAATGCTCAGATCATTTGATGCATAAATTGAGCGGCGTATAACTTTCAAATAATATTTTTATAAAAAAAACAATAACAACTTTTTTGGAGAGCTGATAATTTCGTACCAGAATACCAGGTTTTAGGATTACTTCTTGAAGGGAAAATTTCAAAATTTGGTTAGGTAAATGAAAAAATCGCTAGAAACTTTTTGTTATTGAATAATTTCCCGCAAAATATATGAAACAAGGTATTTTTCCAGGTCTTAGAAGCGAGATGTGAATCGATCGATGTTTTTATAAGAAAAAACTATATGGCGAAGGAGCTTCCCGTAATATTTAAGAGCTTATGCCTAGAAAAATTTTCTTTGAGAAGTCTCTCATACTTGAAGAGATTTTTTTAGAGAATCTAAAAATCTTTTTTTAGAGTACAAAGCGAAAAAATTGTTTTTTTTTTTTTTTTTACTCACCCTAATATATATGTAAATTAATACTTATATACGTATATAATGTGTTTAAACGTAGAAGTGTTGGTATAAGTGAAATAAATTGCTGTGTGACACTTTTGTGCGCTTCCACAAAAGCAGTCAAAATCAGTTGCACAAATCAGTTTGCCACGCACACGCTCACGCTGAAGATTTAATGGTCATGATTTAACAAAACACAGACAAGCATACATGTACATAGATATGTGTGAGTGAAAGTTTGGCTAAGCATTAATTCGAGCGCAAACTAAAGTGATTATGCAACTAACCGAAGCATTGTCTTATGCTCTGAGTGCTTTTGTCCTCTACTCATCGATTATGAAATCAAAGCTTTTGAAGAAGTGACAATCTATGAATACGGTACGTTATAGAATGAAGTCAATGCTTTGTATATATATGTATATATACATATATCTTGTAGAGCAAGCTCTATTAGTTTGAAGTGAGTCAAAGGATGTAATACAACGAAGCGAAGTTGCCACACACGTTCGTACAACACGAGTACTGCTGCGTATATGCAGAGTCAGTCTTATGCTTGTGCGTCTTATCACTCTCCGCCAGTCAATCATCGCCTGCTGCTCCAGACTCACAGGTTAGGTATATTTAATATACAATAAGTTCAATTTGAAAATTAATGAGAAAGGTGGAGCTAACACAAAATCTTGCTTATTCACATTGATGAATATGTGTGTATGGTTGTAGCAGGTGCTTGTAATATGCACGTGAAATAAAATTCAATACAATTTCAATGTGAATGCTTCTTAGCATCATTTCTTCTTGTCACACATGCACACACACACATTATTGTTAATGCCCGCTTATCTGTTGTACTCAGTTACATTATGCAGCGATATAATCAAACCAGAGTAGTAATGTAGCACACTCTTGGGTGCGGGGCACACAAGCGTTATAAGCTGTGCTGAAGTCTTGGCAGCATGCTCGTCGTTGTCATCATCGTGCTGGTGAAATGGATTACATGAGCTCAACTTCCAACGGAAGCTACATTTTTAAATTACATTTATGATCAAATTGGTGTCGTAAGAGCTTTTTCTATTCCTTTCAAAGTAAAATAAAAACAAGAAAAACACCTTAACCTTACTGGCACCATAAATATAATACCCTACACAAATCCAAAAGAATACATAATATACAAGAACTTCATCTTGATCGGTAATTTTTAATGACTGATATATGCTAAAGTCAACCGATTTGAACAATTTGCCCGGAGTACAATAGTACAATACAAATGCATGTAAAATCTCGTCTAAAAAACTTTTGAAATAAAAAAGTTCTTCAAACAAGCACTTGATTTCGATCGTTTAATTTGTATGGCGCATATATCCTATAGTCAATATCGAAGATAATAGTATGTGACATTTCGTGATGAAATTTTATGACATGAAAAAGTTCAGCATACAAGGAATTGAGTTCGATCGGTCAGTTTGTATGGCAGCTAAGAAAAGATTTTGTGTATAATTTCTGAACGGTAACTTAGTTATTATTTTCTGATGCAGAAACATTCAGAATGTTGGAGAAGGTCTACGGTGATAATTTTTCGTTGCGAGCAAGCGTTTTTGATTGCTACAAACTATTCAAACAGAGTCGAGAACAAGTACTGTTTCGCGTTGACGACGCATCACGTCCAGAACGGCCATCAACATAAACTGATGATCAACAAGTCAATAAAGTAAAGAAATTGGTGCTTCAGAATCGACTGTTAATAGTTAGAAATCCTACTGGAATCGTTGGAATATCGGAAGGATTAAATCACTAAATTTTTAAGAAAAACAACGTGGCGTTAACGTCTGTGAAACAATACTTTCCGACTATCAGGATGACATAAAATATATTATTAATGGCGATGAGTCTTGGATTTATGCTTACAACCGGGAAACAGTCGATCAATCACGCGAATATCGTGGCAAGGGTGAATCGAATCCGAAAAAACCACGTCAAAGCCGATCAAAAGTCAAGGTTATATGACAGTTTTCTACGATTAATGAGGTGTGGTGCATTCCAAATTCCTTTCAACCGGCCAAACTGACAACAAAAAATGTTATTTGAATGTTATGCCTCGTTTATGTGAAGCTATTCGTAAAACGAAGCCGGAATTATGGGCCGACAACTCCTCGTGTTTGCACCACTGTTATGCACCGTCGCATACTGCATTGATTCTTCGTGAATTTTTCCCAAAATTTTTAACCAATATCATGTCGCAAGCATCGCAAACGTCTAACTTAGCTCTATGTGACTTTTGGCTATTCAGCAAAATTGAACAAGCATTGAAGGCTATTGCGGATACTTACTTTAACAGCTGTTTCGAGGATAGGAAGAAACGTTGACAGAAATGTATTAGGGGAAATGGAGACTGCTCGTAAGGTGACGATAAAGATTTTGCAGAATAACTAAAGAATTTTAAAATTATGGTTAAAGTCTTACTGTTTTTTGCTTATAGTTGTATATATGTATATACCACATGGGGTCTCCCACGTTTCCTTCTGGCTGTTAGAACTTTCTTCGCAAGCTTAAAGTACCATGTTCAAGGTATAAAACCTTAGCTATTTTTATGTTATCTTAATAAATATCAATCTGCACAACAGTTTACGCTCCCAACAGACGGTGGTTAATCAAAAATAGAAAATAATTGCAAAAAAAAAGTGAGTGACTAAGAAAGTTCAGGGGCCAATAATCAGTTGAAGAATATTATGATATGAAGTAATAGTAAAAATCTGCTCGTCAATTTCGTCAGGCCTTGTTATTAAAAGCCTCTCTGATATGAAAAAATATGTTTACTTAGTGAGAGGCAAGGGTTTGCAGATAAAAAAAAACTTTTTTTGCGAATTTATTTCTTAAATATGGATTGAGTAATTTTATTCGGACCTTTTGTACATTATTAAACAAACTTTTGACCATGTAGGGTAATTTTTTCATACAGAAATATTTTAGGGGGTATTCTACTCTAGAATTTTGAAAAATTCGATTTTTTTCATATACATATTTAAAGTTTAGACCCTTAAGAACATATCCTCCAAAGGATTTTTAAAAATTAAAATTATTTTAAGAGCTACAGTTACTTTAGTGACGCAGTACCTAGCCCGGTGGGTAGGTATACTCACTTTTTTAAACGCGTTTTTCTCGAAACTACTTTTTTCCACACGGTACCGGCATTATCTCAAGTTCTATACAACCGATTTACTGGAAGTTTTGTGTAAACCTTCTTTATATAACTCTTTATCCTTTATCTTTATATAATCCTTAATCCTTTGTTTTTAATATTTTAAAAAAATTCAGGAATTTCAAAAAAAAAACGTAAAAAATGATTTTTATTTTCAGGCAATCGCCATTTTTCAAAAAAAAAAATTTTCGTGTTCCCTGAGGTAGGGACTATAACAGCATCCTTACTGCTTAAGAATTTCTTTTGATTTTTTTTTCAGACCACCAGGAGAGTCAAGATCAATGTCACCAGGATGCGCCATTCTTTATTACACCTGTCTCTCCAAATAACCCCCTTCCCCCTCTAATTATTTTAATTTTTAATATTTTTTTGTAAATTTTTTTTTCTGTATTCTTAAGATATCAGTAAAAACACCATAAAAAAAATGGATGGTAAAAATATTTTCGGTTTTTTTTTTAATAAAATTCCAAAAACTGCCCAAAATTTGATTTCTAGAGTTGAATACCCCCTTAAGCATAAGCTGGTAGCTGCGCTTCCTCCAGAAAATTTCGGAAAAAAAAACAATTTGCGGTGTTCACCATAACTCGGCTGGAAATTATCCGAAAATGAAAGCCCCAAAAAATTATAATCAAATCTTTCCCCCTAAGTGCTCTGAGATATATTTTTTTCATTTAAACATTTTTTGGCGGCCATTTATGTTAAGTAAAAATTCAAAAATGTTATTGCAAAGAATGGAGGCAATATTTTCTAATTTTAATTAAAATATATACGAAAATCCCGCCCATCAGTTTAACTTGCGAGTGCATGAAATGTTGAGTTCCACTCGAACATAACCCTACCTTACTTGAACTACATAAGGGTTAAAATCTTGTTAAAAATAACTCCACAAATGTTTGCCTAATCAAGGTATGAGATTTACTCAGAAAATTGAGATCAGTGCTGTGATATAATTTCTACAAATATTCACTCTGGATATTACTGGTGAATAACTGTTTCCCTCACCTATATCTACTAGTATACATATGCTCGTATTATTTTAGAAACCCGTTTAACGTGCCGCAAATGTGCGCTGGAATACGACATTGCTAGTTTACTTGTAGAAAATACATTTTTATCACTCATCGCACCTTATTTATTATATGCTTAACATATATTTTCATGCTTGCCTCTTACGAGTACGTCGCCAAATTGAATGCGCTTAAATTCGAATAAAGGAAGCGTTTGCTTCGGAGTAACGGAAGCTGGCACCTTTGCCGTGATGGCTGATTTTGTCACTTCTGTTGATTATACCCCCATAAGGGATGGTGCAAAAAGGAAAATTGCCTGTCAGATTTCCGGGCAATCATATGTATGCGCTGACACGCACACATACACATGCATACATAGACATTTATTTAGTTGCTTGTACATTGCCGGTGTATGTTATCAACTTTACCGTTGACTTTTTCGTGCCGGAAATTATTGCCACGGCTGTCTTGCATACACTTGTAACATTTTCGGGTTGCTGTTGTTGTTGTTCATATGCTGCTACCACTTTGCTGTTTATTATGCCTGTCTATCGAGCGCGCGTCTCTGCATTACAGCAACGAGCTTTTACCGTTACATGCTTGCAACATACAACTCACCGTTCGAATACACCCACAGCCATCGTTTATCTGCGCAATAAAAATATTTTACACACACACTATTTAGATGAGAAAGCGAGCAAATGGCAACAGGAGTAGATAACTATAAGGAAGGTAGGAAGCTGATGCTTGCCGGCAAACGCGCTCATAAATACAAATGCATATTTCTCGGTACCAAAGCGCATAGACCAATCTAAGCACGCTTGCGCTCTGGTGTGTTGTTGTCGAAATTGCCCACGAATACTCGGGCCAAATGTGGCACGCACCTAAATCTCCCAACCGAATGTTTACTTTGGATAAAGTGCCGTGTAAAATGTTCATTTGCAAATGCCGAAATATTATCCGCGCCCAGTCGCCACTCCACTCCACTCTTCCACTGTGCTACGCCTTGCGGAAGACACCAACGCCTCGTCTGCCATTATGAGCGCTCGCGCTGTGCAGCATCATTAGATGTTTATTGCCCTCAGACGCAGCATCGCAAGCTGCAATTTGACTCCATTTAGATAAGCAAAGCACTTCGACAAACCCACACACACACACATACACATATGTGTAATTGCGTTGCAAGTGTTGGGTTGCACCTAAAGTTGGCGAGTTTAAGCACAATTTCTTCGGCACTACACTTTCAGCAGGCAGCAGCGATAAATTCAGTTGAAATACTGCCTTAACTCAAAGAACCGCAGTTTAATAAACTCAAACGCCGCACTCCGTTTGGTAGTGCAATGCGTGGCTCACCGTTCAATTACCACGATTTATTTAACCTCTCTTTGTGTCAGACACAATTCAATTATTTTACACACACACTCACACACACACATGCATGCATACGCGTGTGCCTCGTGTGCTCATATGCAAATGCAGGGCACTGCTCCCGAGCTCTCTACTTAACGAACTTAATTGAACTGTTCAGTGGCGGTTGAGCGTTTAATGAGCAAAGTCTTTTGCACAGTCAAACTCTTTGAAAGCCTTCCTCTACCCTAAGCACAAGCAGCATATGCACTCACATCTACATATATATGCACACATTTGGTTTTACTTCGCATATTAATGTTGTAAGGCTTACAATGGAGTTGAGTGGCGCACAAACACTCAACTGGGACTGGAGCTAAAGCTCTCAAGCCTAAAAGTATGCATACATTTGCACATCCAAAGGCTGTGATTGCATTGAATTGGTGGCAAAATGAAAGGAGTTCATAATTATTGCATGTCTTACTCAATGTGCTCACGTAGATATAACACAACTGTAAGTAAATTGAAGAGATGTGTAAAATAGGTTGGCAGATATATTGCACATTGGCAAAGCAGTCTCCGATAAAATTGAGTCCTATGTCAAAGCACTTACTTATAACATAATTTTCTTCGAGTGACAGAGGCTATGCTTATTACTACTCTAAAATTTCTAGTAGTAATTTGTCAAAAAAAATCTTGGTAGTGATGTAAATGCTTTATGAATTTTAATATAAAGTACCCAAAACTTTTAGGGGCCCAGTTTATTGAGTCATATTAAAGGGTTATCGTCACTTGTGATTTTCTCAAAATCAATCAAATCAAAAGCAGGCAAAATATAATAATAGTTTGTTCATAGTTTTAAAATTCTTAATTTATTCTTCAAAATCTATGTCGTTTCCCTCAAAGTAATCCTCCTTGGCGCCTATACATTTGTGCCAACGTTTTTTCAAATCCTCGAAACAGTTGTTGAAGTCAATTTCCATAATAGCCTTCCCTGCGCGTAGGGATCCACGTTTAATGTCTTTATTTGACTCAAAACGGTTTCCAAGTAGCGGTCATCTGCTGAATAGCCAGAAGTCACACGGAGCTAAAACATGCAAATATGGTGCTTGCGCAAACGACGTATAACACTCAAGTAATAATTCTTATTAATAGTTTGGCCGGCGAAAGGAATTCGGAATGCACCAAACCTAAATAACAACCTCGAAAACTGTCAACATAACCTTGATTTTTCACCAGCTTTGACGTAAACCACGTGTTTCGGTTTCGTCTCAATTTTGCCACGATATTCGGCCAATTGATTATCTGTTTCCGGGTCGTACGGATAGATCTAAAACCATCGCCAGGAATAATATATCTGATGAGTTCCTGGTAGTTGGAAAGCATTATTTCACAGAACGCGACGCTGATTTTCGAAAAAATTTAGAAAGTTTGGAACCAATTATGTTTTCGCTTGTCTTAAGCCCAACTGATCTTTCAAAATGGGTTTCACTGATACTTCCGATATTCCAACAATGGCAGTAAGGTCTGTGACTGTTAACCGTCCATTCCCAGACACCAATTCCTTTATTTTATTGACATGTTGATCATCAGTTGGACGTGGCAGTCAATGTGTTCTCGACCCTCTTTGATTAATTTTTACTCAACAAAAACACCTGCTCGCGACAATTAATTATCTCCGAAGGCCTTATTTAACATTTTGATTGTTTCGGAATCATAAATTTGATTCCGCACACAAAATTTAGTGGAACTACGAGGGCTGTCCGATAAATAACCGACCTAACCATGATGCACGCGACTTTTTCAAATTTTTTTTTTTTTTTTTCTACATAGTCTCCTTGTAACTCCACACACTTCTCCCAGCGATGCTCCCATCTCTGCAACCCTTCCAAATAGTACTTGGCGTCTTTGTCTGCAAAATACGAGTTCACGAAAGAGATTGCCTCCTCATTTGACGAAAATCTCTGGCCGCCGAGCGCAGTTTTAAGTTGAGGAAACAAAAAAAAGTCGCTTGGTGCTAGATCCGGTGAATAAGGTGGATGGTCAAGCAGTTCGAACCGCAATTCGTGGATTTTCGCCATGGCGACTGTTGAGGTGTGAGATGGTGCGTTGTCTTGGTGGAACAAGACTTTCTTTTTTGCAAATGTGGCCGATTTTTCGAAATTTCTTCCTTTAGCTTGTCCAATAATGATGCGTAGTATGCTCCTGTTATAGTTTTTCCTTTTTCAAGATAGTCGATAAAAATAATTCCATGGCTGTCCCAAAAAACACTCGCCATCACTTTCCCAGCCGAATACACAGCTTTAGGTTTTTTTGGGGCTGGTTCCCCCTTTTCAATCCACTGTTTAGATTGGATTTTTGTTTCGGGCGTATAATGATGAATCCAAGTTTCGTCTACAGTTATCAATCGGCGCCAAAACTCGGTCTTATTGCCTCTAAACTGAGCCAACAGAGCGCTGGAAATGTTCATGCGCGCATGTTTGTGGTCTAGCGTAAGCAAACGCGGCACCCAACGCGCAGACAGCTTTCTCATACCCAAATCTTGGTTTAATAAGTGACAAACAGTTTCTTTTGACATCTTCATAATCTCAGCTATTTCCCTAACTTTAATCCGGCGGTCGTCTAGTACCAATTGATGAACTTTAGCGATGTTATCGTTAGTGGTTACAGTTTTTGGACGCCCAGGACGTTCATCATCTTCCAAGCTCCTGCGACCACGTTTAAATTCAGCTGCCCAAAATTTTACGGAGGTAAACGATGGTGCAGAGTCACCATACACAGAGTCCAACTCATCTTTGATTTGTGAAGGCGTATTGCCTTTCAAAAATAAAAATTTAATTACAGCTCGATATTAAATTTTTTCCATTTTGGGGAAATCACCGAAATAGACTCACAAAAACGACTGTCAACAGATAATTGCGCAAGATAAATTTCTGAAATTTTGGCGAGTAGCTATTATAATATGCACAATTTGATTTAGAAACTTTTTTTTCATATGTGCCGCTAGCTTCACATTGAGGTCGGTTATATATCGGACAGCCCTCGTATTTTGTGGAATAATTTTAATCATCGTATAAATCGCCGAATGCACTTTATGTACTCCAGAAAGATAAGCGTACATTAAAGATTAATGATTACTTTGATGTGTCACTATATCATACAGATGACATATAAACAGACCGATCAAAGCTCATATACGAATTATTTTGTATTCGTGAAGGATATTATAGCTACGGTGCAGCCGAAGTTAAACCGAACCGCAATTTTTCTTCTTGGCATGCAAAAAAATTGAATCATTTGGCATAATTACTAAGAATATTATTTGTAAGATTCTTACAGAATATGTTAAACTATTATTCCAACAATATTACCCTCTAAAAACTTAATATTACTTAATTAGTTATTAAGTGCATTACTCGCATGCTTAACGCCAAGATTAAGCTCCTGCTCTTCCAGCAGTTGATTTCCCTTCTCAGTCCACAAGTAGTGCATGACTCTCAGTCTCTTCACTGCTTCCTGTGATATCATTTGAGTTCTCATATGTGTAATAATATCACACTCCATGCTTTTTATGATCCTCTGCTGCTGCCATGCTCTCGCGCGGGCATGCTTTTAACGCTCAATAACCACAAGTAAGCGGCAAGCCCGCAGGCGCCTTTCTCCCTGCTACTTCTGTGCTCCACTGCTCGATAATAATAAAGTGAAATTTGCTTGATAATTTGCTTTGTCGGTGTTTCGTTGTTATTGCTGCATTTTCGCTGACATTTTTAATGTTATTGGCTGCTTTCAATTTAATTTGTGGCTTGGTAGCGTACAAAATGCACATGTAAAAGCACACATGCATCTTTAAATTGAAATATGACGTATAGTTGTAAATACGCTTAAGTGAAATTCTTTGTCGTCACGGTTTACAAGTATGCCTTTGGAAGAATCTTGTCTTACACACGCGGCTCAGTTAATATTTCCTTAACATGTTTGTTTCCGTTTGCAATTAAGTATACTTTTGTGTTGCTGTAGCAACAAGAAATATCCTTGGAGTGGGTTGGAGGGATGCCGTCGTGCTCAAAGTTCTGTGCCAGCTAAAAATCCCGGTCCGTTCCGGTTACATACACTCGATTCTCATGGTTACGGCATGGAAGAAGCGGCGCTGAATCACGGCCACATCCACTGGGTTTTGAATTGGTTTTCCTTTCGCAAAACTAAAATTAAAATACCTCGGATGTCATACCTTCACTCATCTGGACGAATTATTTGGTACCTAAACTAACTATCTTAACAAGTTTGTGATGGACTGAAAGCGTTTTCTCGATATGTGACTGCTTATGAGGTTTGATATTTATGTGGTTTCTATTTTATATCAAAGAACCGAATTTCAATACTTTTAAGATTTTAGCAACATAATTTTTTTTGAGGAGTTCATGCGAATTCCTTGCACTAGAGTGAGATATCCATTGAGTAAACCACTGTTTTGTAAACTGTAAGCCGAGTTATCTCCAACCTTGATTCATCATTCTTCGCATAGTTTCGTGTCTAGGGATCTAGGCTGTACAGAACCATAATTATGGCTGAAAAAAGAAATTATATTGCTATCAAGCTATTTAAGCAATTGCGCACTTTACTTTTATCTATAAGCACACTTACCACTTTCACTTCGGTTAAGTAAAACACTTGGGTAAATAATTTTCGCACTTTCTGTGTATTTAATTTCAATTTCTTTTTGTTTCTTCTAATTATGGTTAAGTTTTCACAAAGTTTTGGGGTAAAGTTATTACGGAATTTCGGACCGATTTAAAAAGAGTGTGCGGGACTATACTGCTCGAGGCGGCGCGAGGTCACAAAGGCGATGCGTGCGTTTCGTTTGCAGATCGTAACGATACTGATCTCAACTTCTTAGTTGACCCTTCTCCCCAGTGTGGTATATGGTTGCATGTGTGGATGTCCTCTCGCGTGTGTGTGGTGTTGATGTGTGGGTCCTGTGGAATGTAGGTTCTTTGTGTGTGGTGTATTGGTGGTTATGGTGTATTCGTGTAGTGGCACTAGGGGGGGGCGGCTTATCTCATTTAGCCATCCCGGCCCCCCTAGGCGAATATTCAGCCTAGCAATCTTTGAAGTTGCTGGAGAGTTGCCACTACGTTGCTGAGTCCAGTAGCGGGGCGATGCTGTGGCGCTTTTGGACGACGCCTGGCTGGTGCAACGTGGTGCGGACGCCATTGATGGGGCTCAGGCCGGGCTGCGGTGGTTCGACGTCGTACCGTCCGGCTTGCTTGCCTGGATCTACCCGTGCTTGAGGCAGCTGGCCGACCTACATCGCGTCGTGGGGTCCTGTGCAACAGCGTGTGATGTGGTCTGCCACACGTGTGGCATAAGTCGGAAGAAGCACACTCCTGCGTCTCATGCGTGTGCGATAGGCAGTTGAGGCAATGCTCATGTGCCTGGGCAACACGCTGTCGTTGTGCCGGTGTTAGCTCCTTAAAGAGCCCACAGTGTTGCAGTCGATGTTTCCGGCGGCATAGCGGGCATCGGGTGCGACGCGGCTCGACTGGAGCGGATGGCGCTGATGGGGCTGCTCGTGTACCACTACCAGAAGCAGCAGTCGATACTGTCGCCTTGGTTGAGCGGGGCGGAGGAGTAGGCCCGTTGGTGACTGACCGAACAGTTGGTGTTGTAGGCATGTCCACGTCCATCTTGAACTCTGTAAAGAATTGTATTTGAATATACATGGTAGTATATAAATAGTATATGTGATTGTGCCACATTAGGTGGCATGACTGAGTCGTCGTATTGACCGACCATTTCTTTTTGTAAATTTTATTGTTATTGTTAACGGTTGGTTGCGGGTTGCGATTTTATTGATTTATTGTCGTTTGCGTTACGGCATTATGTTCAGATTGTTTGGTTAGTATCGGATTTTCGTTATTATCCGCGGTTGGTAGAAAGCATAATTTAACCAGCGGTCTGGTGAGTATTCCGCTTTGAGTACGGAGATCAACGACGCGGATGTGACCGTCTGAGCCATAATGGAGCTTTTCTATACGGCCAAGTCGCCACTCGGTAGGTGGGAGACAATCGTCGTTAATAAGTACACAATCTCCAAGCTTTGGGGCATTTTCTGATGTTTTCCATCGATACCTCTTGTGGAGGTCCTTTAAATAGTCTTCTTTCCATCTGCGACTGAAATTATGATGGAGAATTTTAATTCTTTCCCATCGATTTAATAAGGATAGCGACTCCACGCCTGGCTCAGGTGTGGCCAGAATGGGTGCTCCTTTGAGAAAGTGCCCTGGTGTTAGGGCTGTGAGATCTGAGGGATCTTGCGAGAGTGTTGTTAGTGGCCGTGAATTGAGAACGGCTTCAATGCGAATTAATAGAGTTGTAAATTCTTCGTAATTAAATTTGTAGTTTCCAGCTACTTTTTTTAAGTGGGATTTGAAGCTTTTTACAGCTGATTCCCATAAACCACCCATATGAGGAGCTCTTGGGGGGATGAATTGCCAATTAATGCCTTGGGGGGCGTACTTTTGTACAATCTCAGGGGAGACTTGTTTAATAAAGTCCACAAACTGTTTTTCTGTGGCTCTTTGAGCTCCGATAAAGGTTTTTCCATTGTCGCTCATAAGTTTGGACGGAAAACCGCGTCGTCCGACAAAGCGAGCAAATGCCGCGAGAAAAGCCTCTTTTGTCAGATTAGTACATAGCTCGAGGTGCACTGCTTTTGTCGTAAAACAGACAAAGACAGCCACGTAGCCTTTCATAAGGGTAGGAGACCTTAGCATAGACGCCTTTATCTGAAAAGGCCCAGCAAAATCAACACCTGTGATAGTGAAAGGCAGAGCGAAATTGCAGCGTTCCGGTGGAAGTGCTGCCATAATCTGCGTCCTCATTTTCTGTTTATGCGTAGTGCAGATCTTGCACATGAAAATGCACTTTTTTATTTGAGGCTTAAGCCGGGGAATGTAGAACTCTTGGCGGATTATATATTGCATTAGGCGATGTTCCGCGTGCAACATTAGTATGTGTACATACTTGAGTAGCAATGTTGCAAGTCGAGACTTCTCTGGTATTATTAGAGGATGGCGTTCGTTATATGTCAGGCTTGAGTTAGCAAGCCGACCATTAGCACGAAGCAGACCTTTTGTATCCAGAAATGGATTTAGTACTAAGAGTGAGCTCTTTTTGTCAATCGGCTTCGATTCTCTTAGTAGTGACATCTCGCAGCTGAAGTGGCGCGACTGGGTATAAGTGATAAGAGCGACCTTTGCCTTTTCTAGGTCTAGGTGCGTCAATGTATCGCCTTGGGGATATACTGTGCGTATTCCCTTAATTCTAAGTTTGAGTCGCTCTATGAAGTTGAGCATGTAAGCGATTACCCTGAGGGCTCGAGGGTATGATGAAAATCGCTCAAGGATGTCAGTGTCATCCGATATCGTGTGAAAGGAGTCGATTTTCCGACTTTCGGGGGCAATTATATTGCGTATGGGCGATCGTGGCCAAGAATCGGGGGATTCTATTAACCATCGAGGGCCATTCCACCAAAGTGTGGTGGTTGCAAGGTGCAGAGGCTTGCACCCCCTTGTACCTAGGTCAGCAGGATTGTCAGCACTGGCCACGTGTCGCCAAGTGGCTGATCCCACTAGGTCAAGGATTTGAGACGTTCGATTGGAAATATACGTCTTCCATGCATGTGGAGGTTTTTCTAACCAGGCTAATACAATTTCGGAATCAGACCAGAGATACAATTTATATTTGGTCATATTTAGATGCGTTTGCACCATGGATACTAGTTTGGCTAGTAGTAGCGCACCACATAGTTCCAGTCGTGGCAGACTTATTGTTTTTAGCGGAGCCACCTTTGCCTTGGCTACCAGTAGGTGACTGGTGGTCGTTGTGTCAGATTGTGTGCGCACATAGATGGTTGCACAATATGCCTTTTCAGAGGCATCACAGAAGCCATGTAGTTCGACTTTGTGCTCTGGGGCATAATTTATCCATCGTGGGATTTGTATCTGTGAGATATCTTTCAGATTACACGCGAACTGGGACCACTTTTCTAAACGAAGTGGTTTCACTTGTTCATCCCAGTCAGTTCCGTCTAGCCACAATTCTTGTATTAGAATTTTTGCTTGTATCATAATTGGCGAAAGCCATCCTGCGGGGTCAAAAAGTTTTGCCACCGAGGATAAAATTTGCCTCTTTGTTATAGCTGATAGTGCGGATATTGACTCATTAGTGTATGAAAACTGGTCAGATATCGCATTCCATTGTATCCCCAAAGTTTTTGTTGTGCTTTCCTTTTCGAATTTAAGGAAATTAGTGTCTAAAAGATTTTCTTTGGGTATGTCTTTTAAAATATTAGGGTGGTTCGCCGTTATCTTTTTCAACGGAAACCCTGCTGTATTGAGCGCTTGTGTCACTTGTGCTAGTGACTCGTATGCCTGTGGAAGATTGTGGCTTCCGGACAGAATGTCGTCTACATACGTTTGTGTTTTCAACACTTGTGTTGCCAGAGGAAATTCTGACTTTGTGTCTTCTGCCAGCTCGTGGAGTGTACGAATGGCGAGGTATGGTGCACAGTTTACGCCAAAGGTAACTGTTTTTAATTTAAAGTCGCGTAGTGGACTATTGGGAGATTTTCGGAAAATAATTCGCTGAAAATCTTGATCATCATCATGTACGACTATTTGTCGATACATTTTCTCAACATCCCCATTGAAAACGTATTTGTATATACGCCAATTTAGTATGAGGAGCATTAAATCTGGCTGAAGCGTGGGTCCCGTAAATAAAATGTCATTTAGGGAATTCCCCGAACTTGATGATTTTGATGCATTAAAGACAACTCTTACCTTTGTGGTTTTTTTGTCTGGCTTTATTACTGCATGATGTGGCAGGTAAAAAGAATTGTATTTACTTTTTATAATTTTTTCGCCAGGGCTGACTTCCTCCATGTGGTTTAAATGGAGGTATTCTTCTAAAACCCTATCGTATTCTGGTTTTAGCACGCCTTTCTTAAGTAGGTTTTTTTCCATACTTAAAAACTGTTGGATAGCAGAGGTACGAGAATGACCTAAGGCGAGTGTGTGGGGAAATTCTGGCTTTAGTGGTAGTCGTACGACGTACCGGCCATTATCTAATCGAGTAGTTGTGGATTTGTAAAAATCCTCACAATATCGATCTTCTGGGGTTGTGATTGATATGGGGGGGAGTTCTTCTAACTCCCAAAACTTCCTGAGTTGTGTATTGAGGTATTCGTTTGAGATTTTCCTCAACTTGAGTTGTCATTGTTGTGACTGGTTCCGCAACTAGTCCGCTTAGGACCCATCCGAAAATGGTATTTTGCGCCAGAAGTGTTTTTGTAATTTTCTCAACACCTTCGAGAATAATTTGAGGTATGAGATCGCTACCTAATAGAATGTCTTTTTTTTTTTTTTTTTTTTTTTTTTTATAGTAGGGGGAAGCATCGAAAGCCGGAGTGCGGAACTTTAATCCGCTAAACCTAACCTACTCCCAACTCAAGACTCTCCCACGGAACCACCGATTAAGTATTACTTCGTGGGAGGGACAAGACATTTAAGTCTCCTCTATTGCGCGGACTGACGGACGCCTATTCTGTTGAAAAGATCTCAGTTTGGTCATTATGAATGCTGACGCTTCGCTGACAGCTTTCCATTTATCCGTCGACTGACACATGAGTGTCGTTAAATTATCGACCGTGAAACTACCACCGAGTGTGGTTTTTAGCTTTTCCCTTGTATTCGTAAATCGAGGGCAATAAAATAATACATGCTCAGAGTCTTCTATATACCCTGCGCATGTCGGACAATTCGGACTGATGTCGTTGTGGAATCTGAAAAGGTAGCTTCTAAAGCATCCATGTCCACTAAGCATTTGGGTCATATGAAAGTCTAGGTCCCCATGTCGTCTGTCTATCCATGAGTGGATATCTGGTATGAGTCGGTGGGTCCATCGCCCTTTGGATGAGGAATTCCACCGCTCCTGCCACATTTTAGTGCTCTTGTTTCTCTCCTCGATCCTTGCCGATTCTGTTTTGGGCGTTGATAGCTGATATAGACGCTCGAGTTCGTCTCCCTGGATGTCAATGGGCGGCATGCTGGCTAATACTTCAGCAGCGTCGGTTGATATAGTCCGGAAAGCACTTATTACTCGAATGGCAGAAAGCCTATGTACTGCAATTATTTGTTTAGCATACGCTTTTATATCCATTGCCTGTATCCAAACTGGTGCCGCATACAGTATTACGGAACTCATTGCTTTCGCTATTAGGAATCGCCGGCTGGAACGCACACAGCCTCTATTGGTCATCATTCTCGATAGGGCATTATAGATTTTATTTGCCTTCGCGGAAGAATACTCCAGGTGTTCTTTAAATTTTAATTTGGAATCCAATATTACTCCCAGATACTTCAATTGCGGCTGTGAGGTAATCTCGCACTCCCCTATAGTGAGCTCTATTCGTTCTTCTATCTTCCTAGTACTTATGAGTAAAACTTCTGTTTTTTCCTCCGCCAGTTTCAGACTCACAGAAGAGAACCATTGGCGTAGACCATTTATGCACTCATTACATTTAATTCTCAGGTCGGCTAAATGTTTGGCTACTGCTACCACCACGAGATCATCCGCATAAGCTACTAGTTTGATATCTGTTGGTTGCTGTCTTTTTAGCACCCCATCGTACATAAGATTCCATAATAGTGGACCTAACACTGAGCCTTGGGGTACACCACTCGAGATAGAGTAGCTCTTGGTGCCTTCGTCCGTCTCGAAAATCAGCCTTCTGTTTTTGAAGTAACTCGTTATTATGTTTATGAGGTATTCAGGGGCCCGTATTTCATCCAGGGCTTTGATTATGTGTGCCCATTTTGCTGAGTTGAACGCATTCTTGACATCCAGGGTAATCAGCGCGCAGTACTTTTTTGTGCCGCCTTTCCACCTTTTGCCACTTACTGCACATCTCGCCGTATCGACGACTTCTCGTAGTGCGTCAATAGTGGATCTCTTCTTTATAAAGCCGTATTGTCTCTCTGATAGTCCACCGGCTTTCTGGATTGCTAACTCCAAGCGGTTTCGTATTATACTTTCGTACACTTTACCCATTGTGTCGAGCATACACAAAGGTCGGTACGATGAAGGTTCTTCAGGTGGTTTCTTTGGTTTTGGGAGCAGAACCAAACGTTGTACTTTCCAAGAGTCGGGGAATACCTCTTCCTTTAAACAAGCGTTGTACATTTTAGCGAAAACTCGGGGTTTTAAGCTTATGGCTTCCTTCAGAGCTCTGTTTGGTATGCCATCCAATCCAGGCGCTTTAGTGTTTTTGATTTTCCTTGTTATTGCCAATAGTTCGTCTTCCGTGACTAACGGGGGTGACTCTGCGGCGTCGTTTCGTCGCTTGGCATATGAAATTCGGTCGTGTTTCGGGAATAGTGTTTCGACGACCTTTCCCATAAAAGAGGCATCTTTAGGTTGCTGCTGCTTGTTTTTAAATCTGGACATGCAAATTTTGTATGCAGTACCCCAAGGGTCAAGGTTTGCTTCCTCACACAGCTTCTCAAAACATGATTTCTTGCTTCGTGTAATTGCCGACTTCAGGAGCTTCTTGTAGCTTTTAAAACCCTCCCTAAGGCGATTTTCGTTAGTTTCGCCCCAGTTACGCTGTAGACGCCGTCTAGCTGAGTGACAAAGCTTTCTCAGCATGGAAATTTCATCATTCCACCAATATACAGGCCGCCGCTTGTGGTGATGTGACGTTCTACGCATTGTTGCGTCGCATGCTGCCACGAGTTCTTTTCGAACTGCTGATACCAAGTGGGCGGCGCTGTCACCAGATGCCTTTGATGCACTCCAGACTAGGTCAAACAGGTCTGGGTCGAACTCTTTTTGTTTCCAACTTCGCCTTCGGGAGGGGTTTCTGCTTAGAAGCTCCTGCTCTCGGGAGTACGAAATTTGCGCTATAATTGCCATGTGATCACTGTTTGTGTATATGTCGGACACTGCCCACTTAATGTGCCTGCTCAGCGCATCGTTTGCAAACATAATGTCAATTATGGATCCTTTATTGCCTTTTTGATAAGTGTTTCGAGTTCCGGTGTTCATTATTGTTAAGTGCGTTTGACTCAGATATTCATGAATTAGCCGCCCGCGGTGGTTTGTACATCTGCTGCCCCATGCACTTGACCAAGCATTAAAATCACCCGCTATTATAATAGGTGTTTTGCCTCTGGTTTCTAAAGACAGCCTTAAGAGGAAATCTTCGAATTCTGCAATTGATGCGCTGGGACGAGCGTAGCAACTTACAAAATAAATCCCCTGAATATTCGCCCATGTGAAACAATTATGTTTTTCTCTGGAGCAGGTCTTAAAAGGTTGCCCTTTACAGGACCATATTGCTGCCTTGCCAGCTTTGTCTGCAATCCATGTGCTTTCCAGACGCTGGGAGTATTGTTCACTTAGTATGGCGACATCAATGTTCTCTTCTATGATTATCTGATCTAGCAAATCTTGTGCTGCTGCGCAATGGTTTAGATTCAGCTGTAGTATCTTCATTTACTTAGCGATTTCATCATCTCGAGGTACTTTGGGCAAGTCGTGCTCAATACAGAGTGCTCCCCTTTGCAGAGCATACAGCTCGGAACGTTTGTGCACGACTTTGCTACGTGTCCTGCGGATCCGCAACGCGTGCATAGGGAAGATCTGTCCGTCAAGCTGCAACACTTACGAGCCATGTGACCCAAATGGAAACACTTATAACACCTGGGGATAGGCGAGTATTCCCGAAGGCGACATATTGACCAACCAATCTTTATCTTTCCCACTTTGAGTGCGGCCTTAGCATCTTGAGCGCGCATGCATATAAGTGCTATTTGTGTGCCGCTCCTTGTTTTTCGTAGACTTTTGACGTTTGTTGTCTCTAGATTTTGGATTCCACACTCCCTTTTCAGTGCTGAGCAAATTTCTTCGGGAGTTGTTATTTCGTCTAAGTCTTTGCATACAATGGTCACGTTGTGGGTTTTAGGCTGTATCATAGCCATTTCTCCAACCACTCCTTCCAAGACGCTTTGAAAGGATTCAGCTTTCGTGTCTCCTCCATTTTTCAGCTCTAAAAGCAGGTCTCCTTTGAGTGTTTTCCGAACATAGGTTACGTTCGAACCCAACTCCTCAAGCCCGCTGTCACTTTTTATTTTCCGCAGAATATCTGCATACGACGCCCCCTCTTTCTTCGTGATTATAATCGCATCCGGTTTAGTTTTAATTTTCTTTTCCATCGGTTTCCTCTTTTTAACCACGTCTACCCATCTTTCATTTGCGCTCTGAAGGGTTGTGGTATCTTTTTGAGTGTTTTTTACTGCTCCACTATACGATAATTGCTCTTTCTCAGCTACGTTTTTTGGCTTTTTTGTGGGTGGTAAAAAGCCCGATGCCTCTCGCATTCTTTTTGGGGTATTATCATCTCTACCAATGGTGATTTGAGATGATTTGCCTATTTTCACTTTTCTCGATGGGTTTTCTACTTTTTCCGATTTTGCGTGTAGCGCCACAATACTGCTTACAAGTTCGCGCATGGTTTGGTTAATGTGTCTTTGACCCGCCATCATGCTTTCCAGTTCCTTTATTTTTTTGCCCAGTTTGCTGAAATTGCTAAGCGTTTCTCCGTTTTGCAGTTCCTCCGGCTTACTCTCCTTGCTTACTTGATCGGCAGTATCACATTTCTGATTCGATCCAATAGCGGTGGGTTCCTCATTTTTACCATTGGGTGGTGTTCTCAATATTTTAGAAACTCTTCGGAAGGGATTATCCGGTGTTCGCCCAATACTATTTTCGGAGGCCATACCTCAGCGAGAAAATAGTTTGGTAACACCCGTCGATGTGTACGTTCAGTACCTAGCTTTACTGTCTAACTTAAAACTAAAGTAGTTGGCAACGCGAAGACCAAAAAGAAATAAGGGAACAGCTGTTACTTGTGTTTGGGATGGTTGGCAATGCGCAAACCAAAAGAAAACACGAAAACACGAGAAGGGGAACAGCTGATAGATCACCAAATAAAGAAAACAAAACGGCAGAATAATGAAAATACAAAACAAGTGCACGCTCCTGTAAGGGGAAATAATTGTATTTTTTCACAAAATTGGCGCGGAAAAACACAAAAGGTAAGTGCAGATGATTATATATTATCAAAAATCAAAAGTGTACTTATCTTTTTCTTTAGGCCTGGTTTCCACTTATGTGGCTTAGCCCCTCTGGATGTTCCACACAAAAAATGAACTAATTTTTCCCAGTAAACAGCAGAATTTGCTAAGGGATTTGAAGAACACAATAGAATAGAATGTCTATTTGAGCGGGAGTGTTGCAGTTGGGGTCTGCTAACTTAAGGTGTGAAACCTTTTGCCAATGCTTGCTATTTATATGATAGCTTGGAAGCATGTTTGTTAGTTGCGGTAAGACAATAGCTTCTGCTTGAATGCGCCTATCCGCTTGGGGGGAAATAAGGGTAATGGGGCAGATTTTGTTTGAGTTTTGTACTACTCTTCCGCCCATTCCCGTAATTTCAAAATTAGCTAGTTTTGTTGGCAGTTGTAGCCTACTTTGTGCCCTTGACGCTATAAAAGATCGTTGAGATCCTTGGTCTATTAAGGCCCTAAGTTTAAACAGTTCTCCTCGGTGCTCGATGGAGACCACTGCTGTGGGTAATAATACACTGCTTTGGTTTTCGCTGTGTAGCGTCTGAGTTTTTAAAGCCTTTGAGCAGCATGGTGCTTCTTGGCAATTTTCTGAATTTTGTAAGTCGGGAGTTGCTGTTGCAACTAATCCCGCAGCTCTTTTAACATTAGCATTATTTTGAGCTAAGCTGGAAAAATTTGTAATGTGAAGCATTGAGTTATGTCGTTTATGGCAATAAACGCAATTAAATTTGCTTTCGCAATCTTTGAGCGCATGCGCATGAGACAAACAATTGGTACAAAGTTTTTTTGTTCTTACGAAATTGTTTCTTTCGTTAATGTTTAGTTTTTTAAATTTCTCGCAAGATTTCAGCCTGTGCCCTCCTTTACACAGTTCGCATGACATATGTTTATTTTGTTCGGAGGTGAACGCTTGTGTTTTGAAAAAACTACGATTTAAGTTATTGTTGTTGCTTGCTTGGGGCCTATTGAAGCTTCGATTCAGGTCATGTTGAACGTTTTTAGTTCTGACCATTTTTTTTCTACCCTTTCTGCAATTTCGTATTGGGTAGTTAAGAAATCGTTCATTTGTTGCCACGTTGGGCACTTTTTCCGTGATGAGAGCGATTGCTCCCACAAAAGTAACGATTTTTCTGGTAATGCGGCTGTGCATATATTTACCAGAATGGGGTCCCAATTGTCTGTGGGAATATTCTGTGTCGCTAGAACCGACAAGCAATTAGAAACAGTGGATTGAAGTTTTATAAATTCCTCACTTGTTTCTTTTTGAATTTTTGGTAAATTCATCAATATTGTGACTTGTTTGTCTACTAATATCCTTTCGTTCTCGTAACGAGCTTTTAGGGCTTCCCAAGCATAATTGAAATTTTCGTCATTAAGAGCGAACTGTTTGACTAATACCCCTGCTTGACCTTTTGTTTTGTATCGGAGGTGATACAATTTTTGTGCATTAGATAATTTTGGGTGATTTATGTAAACGGCTGTGAACATGTCCCGGAAGGACGGCCATTGTTCATAACCACCATGAAAAATTTCAGTGTCACAGGCGGGCACCTTGAGGTGGATGCCTGAACTCGCCTCTTGGATTTGCACTTGTGGCAGCTCTACTCTCGGTTGTGGAGTAGGTGCAATTGCTTTAATTAATCTCAATTGATCGGAGATCATAGCTCTCGTTTCCTCGTACTGGTCTAAGCAGTGTTCATATTTGGAGTATGCTGAAGATTTGAAATTTTCAGGTAGATCTGATTCGTCAGATTCTACAATTGCGTCATACGCAGCTTGGAGACGTGTCCAGAAATTGCTTAGATTTTCTTTTTTGATTTCTAATACCGATTCAGAGTTATCTTGAATCGGTGAAGATGAAAATCGAGTGCAGTATCGAATTAGACTGTCACTCTCAGCAATAAACTTAGTATAGGAAATATCTTTCATCTTTTTTTGCTTTGTAGCACCTTGCTTCGAGCGTGTAGCATCAGCAGGTGTACATGGGCTCTTTTCTTCTGAAGTCATTTTTTGTACTTTTAAATACTGTGTTGACTTAGATTCCTTAGAATCTCCGTCCATTTAGATAATATGAAAAATTGAAATATATATGTATGTATATGAGAAAAGAAAAATTCTCTCAGTGTACTTATGATAATAATAAGTACGCGTGAAATCTTTAAGATAAAAAGTTTTTTTTTTTTTTGTTGTATACGCAATGTATTAAATAACGAACGCGTATTTCGTTTTACTTGTTCCCGGTGCTTATGGATTAAGCTACTAGTTTGTTATTGTTTTTGTCTTTTATTTTATTTAATGTTTCGTACTCGTTAGAAAATACTTGAGTATACGAGCGATAATGTAAAAAGGAGAAAAAGGTTGATGACCTTTGTATATAAGTTTGCACAATATGTGCGTGTTTATGTGCATACGTAAGATGCAAAAAATTTATTTTTTTGTTTTGTTTTGTTTGCAATCCTGCTTGCTTGTGCTTTAACAAGAACAAGGGGTATTGCTGGATAGGTGCCGATTTGGTCTTTGAATATAAGTATGTGTGTGTGTGAACACTTGAAAATGGCAATACTTATGTATTTGCTTTTTCTTTCTACCAACGCTTAAAGTTTTTGTGTTATTTTGACCGTAATTTTTTTTTTTTTTTTTTTTTTTTTTAAATAGTAAATTTTAAAATTTTTAATAAATTAAAATTTCGCATTTGCCGCTTTATTTTTCCGGAATTTTGTAAAAATTGTAAAATTTTAATTTAATTTAGTACTCTGTGTACGTTGTATATGCCGGCATAGGCAAATTGTATGCCGTATGTAGATATGTATGTATGTAAATAATATTTGCCGTACGGATATCGCGGGAATAGAAAATCGTGAAGTGCAGGTATGCACTTTTGGTTGATTGTAGTTTTGCTGATTATATGTACATACATGTGGGTGTATGTCGCATTAATTTCGTTTCTCACTTTGTTTCGGACATATGAAAGGTATGTACATATGAAAGTGGTAACTATTGGCATATATGTATGTATGTTTGGTTTTGTTATTTTTTTTTTACTTTCTCTTTTTAAATTTCGCAATTGCCTCAGCTTACTTTTTGCGCAATCCTGCTTATACTGTTAAGTATAAGGGGTATTGCCGGAAAATGTTGTCAAGTGAATACTTGAAAATTTTTTTTTTTTTTGATTTTTAATGTTGTGTGTTTAGATACACAAATGTAAGCATAAGTAGGCCTTTAATCAGATATGTATATTCCAGTATATATACAATCACACATATATATATATATATATGTATATATTATACCATATACTGTTCATACATATATTTGGATGTACATATGTAATGTACCAAACTGTTTTCGGTTTCCCGGAAATAAACCGTAAGTTCGGACAGTTCGGTAGCAACCGTTCTATTAAAATTTACAGGATCGTATACAGTTTTAGAGAGATCAACTGTAAATATTAACATACATATATGCAAATAAGTATATATTATTTAAAATAATAGATGGAGTTGATACACTCACTTTGAGCCGCTTCAAGGGACTTTGAGGGCTTTATATGGTTTGGAATGTGGGTGAGCTTATGTTTTTGCCAATGCGACCAAGCTGCTTCCTTGTCCGTTTCCTTTCCTGTTTGGTGTTCCTTGTTCCGTTGTTGTTAATTTCCCTTTGTTGGTTGGCCTTTTTGGTTTATATTATTTTTACTATTATAATTAGTTTTGTTTCACATTTATAAAATTTTAATTTTCACAAAGACTATATTTTTTAATCTTCGCGCCCGTGTGGATTTTTTGTCTGTTTTTTTTTTTTAAATAATATTTCGCGCCCGACTTTTGATATTATTATAACTTTTGTTTTTTTTGGTTTGGGTTTTAAACACTGTACTATATGTATGTATATGTATTTATATGTATTTTTTTTTGTATTATTTTTTGTTTTTTTTTTGTTTTTGTTTTGGGAATCGCACCACGGAGCGGTTTCGTGTCCGTTTTTTAAACCGTTTTTTTCTTTTCCTATATATGTATGTATGTATATGTCATCACGGAACTTTTTTTTTTGAAAAAATTTTTTTTTTTTGTATGTGTATATGACACCGCACCTTTTATTTTATAATATTTTCTGTATATATTGTATGTGTCACCTCACTTTAAGTTTTCACCTGAATGTTTGTATATTGGTATGTCACTTTTTACTTATTTTGCCGCTTGAATCCGTTTTGTCTTTTTTTTTCTATAGTGCCATTCTGTTGGCTCGAAGGACCAATGTTTGAGCAATTGCGCACTTTACTTTTATCTATAAGCACACTTACCACTTTCACTTCGGTTAAGTAAAACACTTGGGTAAATAATTTTCGCACTTTCTGTGTATTTAATTTCAATTTCTTTTTGTTTCTTCTAATTATGGTTAAGTTTTCACAAAGTTTTGGGGTAAAGTTATTACGGAATTTCGGACCGATTTAAAAAGAGTGTGCGGGACTATACTGCTCGAGGCGGCGCGAGGTCACAAAGGCGATGCGTGCGTTTCGTTTGCAGATCGTAACGATACTGATCTCAACTTCTTAGTTGACCCTTCTCCCCAGTGTGGTATATGGTTGCATGTGTGGATGTCCTCTCGCGTGTGTGTGGTGTTGATGTGTGGGTCCTGTGGAATGTAGGTTCTTTGTGTGTGGTGTATTGGTGGTTATGGTGTATTCGTGTAGTGGCACTAGGGGGGGGCGGCTTATCTCATTTTAGCCACAAGCCGATTATCGATCAAACTAAAAAATATGCAATACTTAGTTGTAAAATGTATGGCCCACCCGCCATATAAAATTTTAAATTTAAAAAGTCAATAGTTGATAGTTTTCAAAGGTCTAACATTTATTTAAAAGGTTGTTTTATGAAATTTATTTGTTGAAAACAATTTCGGACAAATGACCACCCGGCTGAGTTTACAGAAGCTTATCCGATTCACCCAATTTTGGAGTACTTTCTCGATGGTTTCAGGCCTTATGGCAACTACAACAGCTTGAATCTCGTACTTTAGATATTGAATTGTTTCTGGATGGTTGGCGTAACATTTATCTTTAAGAGCTCCGCACATAAAATAGTCAGAAATCTGCACCATACAGTGATTCGTGGTGGCTGCATTGGCTTCTCGACGATTACGTGCAGGTTTTCTGTGTCCCAAATGCGACAGATCTGCTTGTTAACGTAACCATCGAGGTGGAAATGAGCCTCGTCCGAAAAGATGATTTTTCGGTAAAATTGACCATTCTCAGTCAAACGATCTTCTGCCCAATCTGCGAACTGTTTTCCAGTTTTCTTCTAGTGAATAGCGACCCATTTCGTAAATTTTAGATGTTTTACTGAATATCTGTCAGAAAGTTTATTCAACACTTTCATCGTCGAAGTCGTTACCTGGGTATCAAAATTTGCTTATACATCTGTATATCTAGGGCAACAATTTTTATATATTTATATCCCGAACATAAAATATCAGCGTGACGAGCAAAGTCGATTTATTCATGCCTGTCTATTTGCCTTTCTGTCTGTATATTCACAATTTAGTCCCTCAATTTTTAAGATATCGATCTTCAATTTTGCACACGATCTTTTCTCCCCGAGTAGCTATTTAATTGTCGAAACCACCGATATCGGTGCACTATAGCATATAGCTTTCATACAAACTGAACAATCAAAATCATGTTCTTGTAAGAAAAACTTTTTTATTGAACAATATTTCTTCCTGAGACTATAACATGTAGCTGTCATACAAACTGAACAATCAAAATCAAGTTCTTATAAGGAAAACATTTTTATTTGATAAGATATTTTCAAAAAGTTTGGTATGACTTATTCTGCAAGGTATTGCATAGAAATTTTTCTAATCGTCCCACTGTAGCATATATCTGCCATATAAACCGACCGATCAAAATCAAGTTCCCGTGTGGAAGCTGATTTATTTGTGAAGAATATTCTTCTTTTCTTTTTTTTGTTGTTGTAAATAGAAGAAGTTTTTGCAAGTTGTTAATAGAAGGCAATTCTAGAATCAAATCCTATCCACTTTATTGAAGAGTGTTTGTAAGGAATTAGATTCTTAACAAAGTGATTTCATTGTAATTGAATTTAAAATAAATTTTCTAAGGAAAACTATTTTTGCCATAATGGGTTGATGTAAATAATATATTTAATTAATTATAATTTTTTAGTTACATTCCAAAAATAATATTAATTATTAATTAAATATCCCCTAACTCCACACTAAATAATCACTTAATTGTTATTTCCCTTAAATTGGTTGCTTAGTGTCTGACTTCCGCTTAGTGCTGACTATCTTCACACAATTATTCGTTACTGCGACCTCTTCGGTCCACAGCGAAAGCGCCGCGATAGCAGCTCCTGCAGACGGAGTCGCAAGCTACACACCGTGTCTCGTTCTAGCACTCATGCACACATATATATAGACCATACATACACACATATACTAAGATGTACATATACAAACATGTGTGCCTTGCGTTAGTTGCGTGCCGTTGTCCTGCCTAACTTCCGCTTACACTCGTTCATTTCCTTTTCCGTTGTTATTGTCGTGTTAATGAGGTTACTTACACACACAAGTGCAAATTGCTTTGTCTGCGTCTGGCTTTGTTAGCGCTCGCTTACAACTGTTAACAGTCGCTGTGGACAAATGAAACACATGCTTGCCACTTCCCATTTGCCACACAACTCCTGCTGCGTGCTCCTTTTGCTTGGCGCACAAGCAAGTAGCAGTTTCCATTTGTATTGGTGACTGCCTTAAAGGTGGCTCCCTACGCGGACCAGCCGTGGCAGAGCCGAGCACCCAGTGCGTTCTATTTAATATGCAATTATGATTCATGATACTCGTGCTGCATTTGTTCTTGCCACTTTCATTTCACTTTTTTTTTTTTATTCATTCCGTCTCTCCGCATTGTGTTTCGCCGTATTTTCGTAATTCGTTTGTACGCATTTACATACGAGAGATAAAGAGAGAGTGTCGGTAGGTTTGTCGGTATGTTATTGCTGTTAATTGCTTTCTACTCCAGAAGTCTCTTGTAGCGGAATGATTCCTATGCTGTCGATTATAATTAATATTTGTCAGGACATTTGTGTCCTTTGTTATGAATGCTAATGGTTATTCCATGTAAAACAACAAGGTTTCTCTTAAGTGCTTTGTCGCACTGAGTGTCATTTACCCACATGGTAAACAACTGTAGCAATAATATACGAGTGTATATGTATATAGTACATGAGAGTCTGTTTGAGTGCCTGCAATTTGAGTCTTCAGATGTTTTGAATTGTTTTTAGAGCAATTAATTAAGCATGTTGAAGATCTAGAAGTTAGATCTTCATCTATTTTGTTATACTTCCCTATTTTACGGCAATATTTCATATATTTGTATCAATGTCTTGACTTTTGCGTTATTTCCTTTATATATAAAAACTAAAGGTGAAGAACTCACCCATTGTGAGCTATTCATCGGCACTAGTACTTTGAGCACTACCTTCATTTGTTAGAGTTAAGAAGAATTGTTTGACATGGCTAATGGATCGTCCTTTGAGAACAATTAGGTGATAAAATATTTGGCAGATATTATTTTTTCTTGAACTCTGCAAGCGCCGTCTCCCCAGTGATGGATTCCTCCTAACTTATTCAGCAAATAAAGGGTGTTCTATTTCGAGGTTACCTACTTTTTTACTCTCCCAATAATAAGAGGGAGTGCCAAAACTATTATAAAGTTTTATAAAAAAAAATCGAGAATACGGCGGAAGTGAATAGAAATAATGACATCATCGGGGCACAACATAGGATGCCTACAGAAGGCAAACCACAACTGAACTGTATTCAGTGGCCTTTAGGTCTGCTACTGGATAATCACTTCCGAGCAGCGCTAAAAACCAGGAGTGTATAGTACACCAGGCATTTAAGTAGAGACTGAGCCTATCCCTGCAGCGATAGTGTTAGATAGTAATGTACTATGGGGGATAGATACTTAGTTTCAATCCCTTCAAATCGCCGGACGGTATATTCCCAGCTCAGATGTAGCAGTCCCAGATCTACATACTCGTAATAACCTGGTTAACAATCATATTTAAAGGGGTATCGCAACTAAACTATATTCGCTCGTTATGAAGGAAAGCTGAGGATATTTATATACCAACGGCGAGCAAAAGCTCAAACACTAATACAAATCTTTTAAGACGAATTAGTCTATCCTTATTTCTTTTAAAAGCGTTGGAATGGCTGATAGAGTTGCACATAAGAAACAACATAAACATAGAAACAGTACTAAGTTCAATAGTAGCAGAGATTGGAGGTAAAAGAGTACTTCCTTCTAGGTTTTCTAAACATAGTAGGTGCTTTCAACAATATCTAGTCTAAGGCCAAACTGAGTGTGCTTAATGATTTGAGCATCTCTGAGCCTCATAGGAAATTAATGGAACATTTCAATAATTTGACGTTGGGAGCTTCAACGATGTGCAGATCTGTATAAAGGGGTACACCCCAAAGGGGCTTGTTATCAGCACTTCTCCAATGTTGGTTCCAACGGAAAAGGAATAAAATATCAACAACCAGTGGGTACTTAACGTGAATTTACACTCACTGCCAACAGACTTGATCTTTAAGCAAATGTCAAAGAAGTCAGCTCTAAGACTAAGCTGCCGTTTCTCCTCATTACCGAGGTTTTTCGAAATGTTACAGAGTTGATTACAAATCCGATTTCCAATACTGCCTTCTCTGCCCAACTAGATACCAGAATTGACTTGCGTCTACCAAACCATTGTCTTCCAAGCGGAGTTCGCTGCAATTAAACCCTTCTTGATCTGACAAGAAGTGTGCTCACAACAGGAATATACATATTTATATACGCAGCTAGCCAGGCGGCTTTGAGAGCACTATAGGGTTTTGTTTAACTTAGTGAAAGGATGCCTTGATCCCTTAGTGGATCTTACATCCTATTTCACCATAAACCAGCAATGGGTTCCAGGGCATAGTGATATCCTTGGGAGCTGTGAAACAGATGAACTAGCCTGAAAAGACACCACCCAACAATTAGACTCAATAAAAGAGGGAATTATTATGCACCTGGCCACTTGCAGACAAATTTCTTGTAAATTTAGCTCAGTCTCGGCGGAGTCAATCCCTGACTCTCTCAACAAGCAGCCAAACTTGGTATAAATTGAATATTGGCAAAACAATGCTTAAAACACAAAAAAATGTCATTCTCAAGAATTCTAGTAGGAACATGAAATGGTAACTGCCTAATCGGCAATTTTCCAGAAGATTGCGTACACCACACAATAATTATTCCAGAAGCTGTCAGGAGGTGGGAGGAGAAGAGACTTTAGAAAATGTTTTATGAGAATGTAACTATCGATCGAGAGTTTCTTGTCGATTTGTACTTATGAACTTTATCACGAGCATAAGGTGACTGAGAGAGGAATTAATAGAGGGGGGATATTTTAGTACCCGTTATTTCGCAGTGGGACTTCTAAAGGACTAAATACGGCGTCAGACATATCCTCTACTTTCCTACCACTCCGAGTCTGATTGAAGAGATGAAAAAGCACAAAAATCGCTCTTAATTGAGAAACAGAATTTTGTGATCGTGTTTGAACACATTTTGTACAACTGCTCGAAAGTTATTGATAGCTCGACATATGCGATCCACGAGCTGCGAAATGTGAAAATAACGACTTTGTTATGAACTCAACCCTCCGAATTCCGCTGTTGGGACAAAAAATAAGTAAATACATTACACAACTGCACGAAAAAAGTGTGAAAAATATGTTTGTATATTGAATTTCACAATAATAGCTGATAAATTTCAATGATTTATGTGAAGAAACACCGGGATCATAAATCAGCATCGAAATGCATTTAAGAGACTTGTTTCACATGCATTTGCTGCGCGTTCGTTGTAATGCCTTTATCACAGTGCAGCATACAGCATTGAGACGCAGCGAGGGCAGAAATAAATAAGGGTGAATTAAAATGCGAAAAAATGTGAGTTGACAGCATATTGGGGTTTAATAGCCAACGAATGCCACTGCGTATACGTAACCGATGCGCGCAATACGAAAAGAGTGCAAAATGCTGGCAACACAGCGCAGCTATTTGCTGTGTGTGGTGGCAGCTCTGGCGGCAAACGTTCGAATTGGAAATTGGCTGTCGCTGTCGTCGTGCATCGGCAGGTGTGGTGAGCGGTGTGTGGCACTTGAGCGCATTTCGCCAGCGAAATGATGTGCAATTTTCATATCAACACATTCGTATGCGCGACGACTAATGACAGTTGCAGTCGCGCTGCAGCAACGATAAAAAATGCCAGCGTCACCCACCATGAGCTGGCTTGCGCCAACACACATGTGCAACAACAACACCAACAGCGCTGAGTGCCACCAAAATGCGATAAGAAAAATAAAAAAGAAATAAATTATGTGCGTGTATTGGTGCAATGCATGCGACCAACCTGCAGTGCAACGGTAAAATCAAAACTTTGCCGAATGAAATATCAGAAGTTGCCCGTTAGTTTTGCATGCGCAAGTGTTACACTCGCATTTTCTTTAACGGTAAATGAGAAAAAAGTGCGACCATCCCCCCACCCGTCATCAGCGGCAAAGATTGCTGCATGTGGCAACGTTGCCATTTTCTGTTTATCAGCGCAGAAAAGTTGATATTTCGCTAGCACGACAGTTTTTGCCCGCTGGCAGTGACATTTGCTATGCCAAAACTTCATACGCAATTGACATGCCGGCGCACTTATCAGCATATGGCAGCGGCGGGCCATAAACAACACACAGCCCGAGGCGGCTGCCGCGTTTGCGGCCGGCGGTGTCGGCGCGCACAGGTAGAGACAGGCAGCCACGCATATGGAAGCGCTGCTGCCGCGTTGCAAGTTGCAGTTGCAATTTTTTATTGCTGTGTGCACGCGGGAAGTAAAAAAAATGGAAATGCAATAACAAAAAATATTGACAAAAACAGCCGTTGAGGTTGGCTTTCGTTGATCTCTTTGTCACGCGCATATGTCCCGTTAAATAAACATATTTTGCCTACACAAACAAGCGTATTTGTGATTGTGTGCGGTGTTGCATGTAGAAATAGGGTGCTTCGTGTGGTTCGAGAGCGAAACGAAATTTTCATTTTAATTTTTTTGGGGTTTTCGATATTAGGAACTACTAAATGTACTACTTCAATTACGGCATTATTCCTTCTGTGATTGGTAGCTGACCCACTCAAAATATTCCCAAAAAAGTGAAATGACTTCTTAATTAAAAATATCTAAGTTGTGTTCCAAAAAGTCACAAAAAAATTTTTATTTTTTTTTCAAGAACTTCATTTTGATCGCTCAGTTTGTATGACAACTAAGTGATGTAGTAGTCCGATCTGAGAAATGTCTTCAAATTCGATACCGTTGTTCTTGAACAATAATCCATTTTGTGAAGATATATTTTCAACAAAAAAGTTTTCCTTACAAGAACTTGATTTTCAATTCATTCAGTTTGTATGGCAGCTATATGTTGTAGCTAGGTTAGGTGGCTGATCTAGAGAAATCGCACGTGGAGTGCCATAAGTAGTCCTTTTTAAAACCATAGAAAATAATAATTCCAGTTTCTAACTTACCTTTTCTGTCCTCCAAATTTGAACCGCCAGCTCAATCGGATGTCTGAAAGTATGCGCTTCCAAGTGTTTTAACCTTAACCTTCCAAACCCATAACAGTCAAGAAGGAAGTGGTGAGTTATTTTCACCTCGTCTTCTTCCATACAGCTTCTGCAAATGGTCTGAATGTCTGATAAGATTCCTATCCTTACAGCATGGACACCAATAGAACAATGATCTGTGAAAATCCCCACAACTGGGGAGACGCTAGCCTTACTGAGGGCAAGGTGATCACTAGATCTCTTGCGATCGATCTTGGGCAAAAATTATTTCGCAACGGGCACGTACGGATGGTGGCCCATCGCTGGCCAAGCTCCCGCGAAGCCCAGCTATCTAATAGTACAACACGATACAGGAGCACCGAACCGTTCCCATTCTACTGATAGCGGTTCTATTGTGTCTTTTCTTGACAACTCATCAGCTTACAATTATCCACTTAGGCCTGGAACCCATACCAGTCTTATTACAAAGAGACTCGATACAATTGATAGCGAAGTTAAGCATTCCATGACCAACCCTGAACGTACTATTAATGAGTTCAAAGCTAGTATCCTCGTTGTGCTATCTGAGTGGATGGTCACTTCTCTAAAGAAGGCCGCACTCCGAAGCAGAAAATCTAATGCTACCCTAATGGCTGCAACCTCGACTTGGAAAACACTGCAATAGTCAGGAAGTCTGATGGAATTGGAAGCAAGAATTGATAAAGAGCTCCTCCACCAACCTTCACGCCAAGCATTGATCCATTTGTAAATAAACTCCCTTCCAACGTCTTCTTCCCACTCACAATTGCCTCGCCGGTATATGGGCAGAGAAGGAGCCGCCAGAGTTCAGTTTGGCGATTCCATGATCCAAGTGATCCGGTATGAAGTCAAAATGTGTGAGGTATTCCGAGCGTTCAGACACGTTTTCTTTTATGAACCCAAATTCACTGAAGCTGATAGCCAATTTCTCATCCATCCCCTTGCTATGATGTCTACGGCCACTATGTGTAAGATGACGTCAAATGCCATAGTTGGAGTAAACCTTAGTGCACCACATATACTGTTGAGCACTGCCGTGAAACGCTCTCGGGCTTCTTTGCATGTTTGGTCTTTTCTAGAGCTCTCCACAACATGGAGACTCTATAGAACACCGTACCAAGAACACCATAGTCAAGCCGATTATGTTAAAAATGCTGTAGCAGACCGAATCGGAAATTTTCTTTAGGTATGAAAGCCTTAACAAATAATAGTGATCCGATATTCGGCAACTGAGCAGCCTTAAGTCTGAAGAAGAAGAAAAGGATGTGTACAAACTTTCTGATCGATATCCCAGAAACTAAGACAAACAAATCGAAACACCCTTTTGTTATTATTTGCCAACCTGTAGTGAGTTTAAACACAATCGCACATACAAACATATGAGTAGAACTCGGTTTTGACAACTCAACACAATCTGCTGGCGCAGGCACTAAAGCGTTTTTATGCAATTATTAAAATTGAATTGTAGTAATTGAAAGTTTTTGTGTAAAACGAATTTTTTCCTACGACAGTTTTTGTGTGTAATAATTAATTGGAGCGCACACGCAGCACAGATGCAAATAAATCCCACAAGAGAGCCGCACAACACAACGAAACGGAATGAAATGTTCGGAGCAGCATTGCAAGAACTTTCACTAATGAAAATTATCAAATGAAAAAGTGCAATTTTGTTTGCGATTTCAGTTATTTTCATTATTATTGTTATTTCTGTGCATACTAAAAGCGTTTCTCGATTTATTGCTTTTGTAATCGGCCATCTGTTATTGTACCGAATGACAATTCGAAAGAGCAAAATTATTTCTCTGCGTAAATGTGCACGTGTGTGTATTGGTGAGCGATAAATTTGTGATGCCTTTTTTGCCATTAAAGGGATAAGTGAGATTGTCAGTTGACTGACGGACAGTTAAATGCAAATGAAAAGTTGTGAAAACTCAAAAGTGCTGAGTCACTAAGTCGGCAAAGAAGTTGTAGTTGAAACGAATCAAGTTATGCAACTGTCAGTGAAGTTTTTGACATTTGAACTTTTATTCATTAAAACTTCAAATTTGTTTATTTATGTATATGAAGTGATATGTCGATATTTGTAAGTGGTGGAAGAAGAAAGCTTCAAATATTACATTTCAGGCAGGTGAGTCGGAGTTTAAGTAAAATAATATTTCTAAATAAGATGTATTTCACATTATTTCCTTTTCATTGAGGACTGTTTTTACCTGGCTTGTCCCAAGCCTAACCCTGGCGAGGGATGGTTCACTGTCTCACTTTAGCTCGCGTTCAAACGAATGTTCTTTGGCTACCCAGCGAATACTTGGTCTAAGACCGGAAGTCGTGAGCTGCTTGAGCCATATATTGTATAAAAGAATCGTTTCTAGTTCCTCCCAAGTGCATGACACTCAGAGAACTTTCCTCACTTGTGTGAACTTCTGCACATGACTCCATCCTCCACATTTCCCAGTGTTATTTTTGTAAATAGTAACTTTCAAAATTAAGCAGCTGCAGCTACCTGTACATCAGAGAAATTCGGAGGAACGCACTATTAAGGGCTCAGCATACCTTTAGCAAAGGAGGGTCGGTCGACACTGCCTTGAGCTCGATAGTGTCAAGGCTGTAGGCTTATATATAAAATCTATACTGTTGGTACCTTTTTCGATATCTACGCATGGCCGAGGGCCATTATTGAAGTTCTTAGTAAGTTTGAAGTCGAAACTGATTTCAAGCATACCATCCTTTGCGACAGAACAGTTTTTTTCCGTTCCCATGACAGTCGGGTCTACGTAACCGGTACGGGCCCCGGATTTTTATCCGTCAAGAACTGTCATCTACAACATTTTTGGCGGAGTGGGGAAGTGCTCAGTACCTCTGAAAATAAACGCGGGTACCCCGCATTCTGGCACCCTTCTCGCTTTGTTCTGGATTGTAGTTGTAAACGACATTTTAAAGAAACTTGGGGAACGAGGCTGTTAGGTGTTTGCCTACGGAGATGATGTAGCTTTTTTATTAAAAGGAAATCCGTTTACGAGCTAACAGTAAGCTAAGTTTATCTAAATGTGGTTACCAAGTGGGCAGAGACAAATTGAGTAGCCATGAGTTCAAATAAAACTGTCTTCGCTTTATTTAGTAGGAGATACAAAATAACTGATGCTACGTTCCCCTCGTTGGGAAACTCTCTATTTATCAACCGGTGGACAGGATAAATTACTTGAGACGCATGCTTCATAGGAAGCTTACATCGAAGTCAAACATCGCGGAGGAAGGCATCTGTCGCATTAAACTGTTATAGAGGAGCTATTGGGAAGAGGTGGGGCTCTCACCAAAAGTGGTATTCTGGCGTTATGAAACCATATTTAACCCAATAATATTTCACGGGGTCGTCGTTTGGTGGAGGGCGGTCGGGTAAACCACACCAGCTAAGCAGCTGACATCCACTGCTTTAAAAGCCTATCTTCATATCTAGATCACTGCATCGGAGAAACTTTCCCTGACGGTTCCTTCAGAGCTCACGTCTATGAGTGGGCCGAAGTCGTTGGAGTAGGGATGCATCGAAGTTAATGAGGAGAGTAGGTAGTGGAGTCTTCTGTCGGGAGATTTTCATCAACTCTAGTTTCAGATTACCATACCACTGTACGGTCTTTCAAGCGAAAATGTTTCATCATCAAAGTAGCAGTAGATGTACTGTTCCGATGTGCAGCCCCTTTCAGAGACCGTATATTCAGAGAGGTGTATATTCACTCCAATAGCCAAGCGGCTATGCTGGCTTTGAACCCACTGACTGTGCACACAATTCCACTAATCAAGGAGTGCATGACCTCATTAGCAATAGCTTCAAGCTTGTCCCATATTACACTTGTATGGGTGCCCGGCCACCGCTGGATCTTTGGAATTCCTGTAAGCTTGTACGATTGCGAGATGTTTCTGTCCCAACGTAAATCGTAAGAGGTCCTCTAAACTATCAGCACTTAGCAAAGTTAATTTCAAAGAAGTGTATAAGTTCTGAATCTTGTCACTTTATCCATTATTACCCGGCTTGTGCCAAACTGAGATTGAAATAGATTGTGACAAAAAGTTACCCGGAAATCGTAATTAAATTTCCCGATTTTACGATGACAAACAAACAAAGAAGTTGTTTAAAATTTTGTCTTTCTAACCAAATTTCGAATGCGGAAACGTTGCGAATGTCTGAAAAGGCTTACGGAGATTCAGTTTTATCAAAAACACAAGCCTACGTGTGCTACAAAGCTACAAAGACGGTTAAGAGATCGTTGAAGACATGACTCGTTCTAAACGACCTTCGATCTCTTCAACTGCTGAAAATATTAAGAAAGTGAAGGAAATGTAGCTTGAAACCCGTCAAGCAAGTGTTAGAGAGAGGGCAAGGGAGTTCACATATCTCACGAGTCCGTTCGAATGATTTTGGTGGATATTTTAGGTATGAAATGCGTTCTTTCTCGACTCGACCCGATAAAGCTGAATTTTTTTTCAAAAAGAGTACTACAAACATGTAGACATACTTGATCGTGCGAATTCCGATCCCATATTCATTAAGAGCATTTACAACTGCCGATGAAAGATGAGTATATGAGTTTGACATCCAACCAAGTCAACAATCATCGGAATGGAGTGAAAAATTGAGCCGAAATCAGAAAAACCACATCAAAGTCACAATTTTTACCAAAGGTAAAAGTTGTTGGCTCAAAACGTTTCTTTGCTACTTTGTTGACGTATAATACAGGACATGTCCAATAATATTCAAAAGTCCTACACTTTTAGTCTGTTGAATGGGTCCTTTAATTGCTACAAATATTTTATTTAAATTTTGAAGACTTGGCAACAAGAAAAGAGAAAAACACAACAGAACCAATTAGGCGAAACAAAAAATAATACTTTTTTATATTTATAAAACACGTTAACCTGATTTTGGCAGGACTAAATTGTAAAAAATTAAGTGCCAGCTAAAAATGAAAATTTTTTTTCCATTTTATGCTTTTAATTAAAAGTAGGGTTTTAATTTTTTTTTGCGAGAAATCTCATATTTTCGCATGAAAATATTTCCATTTATTTACATACAATATTTAGCTATATTTTCTTGTGTTTTCTGATTTGTTTTGCTGCTTTTTCGCAAACTGATTCGACTCGCTTGCGGCAGGCAAACAATAAACTCTGAAAACAATAAATGAATAATTAGGAATATGCAAATGGATGAACACATAACGGTAATAAGCCTTTTAATAAATTGCAATCCGAAATATATGTGCTTCAATGCTTCAAAAAATGGGATTATTATTTCTGCTTTAATGGCCGGAAAAAATGACAGTTTAATTTATCTGCATAAAAGGGATTCTACGAAACGCTTCGAAGGCTTTCTACACAATGCAAATTGAAATTTTTATTCAAGGCAATGCGCAAAAACAATAAATTCGCAGTTGATCAAGCAGAGCTGGCTTTGCTAATATTAAAAAATGAATAGATACAGATTACTTGG
Organism: Bactrocera dorsalis; assembly: GCF_023373825.1. Classification (NCBI taxonomy): domain Eukaryota; kingdom Metazoa; phylum Arthropoda; class Insecta; order Diptera; family Tephritidae; genus Bactrocera; species Bactrocera dorsalis. The sequence goes on from NC_064307.1 coordinate 32,723,692, forward strand.
AATCAGCGCATCCTTCATACATATGATTATTAGACATAAGGATATTTATCGTGAGCTGACACTTGCAACATAAATGACGTTGCACAAAATTTTACTTCCGTTTGTTCTCTTAATTTGTTTTATCTTCGCTTCCATTCTCATTATTTGTATTGACAGCTTCATTAAAATTCAAGTGGTTAACTTTTTAATTTGTTGAATGGTGACACGGGCAACAATTGCATTAGCGGCATGGACGAAAGCGTACAGCTGGCAGTGCGAGCGGAACGACCATTAACAATGACCCGGCTAAGACTTACAAATGTGCGTTATCAAACGATATTATCTGCCATAACAACCGCGCCGTTATTTCTGCTTTCTCCAGGTTGGACAACGAAGCAAATGTGTTTGGTAGTGAACGAGCGCAAGACGAAATATCTTTTGACATCAAACAAAAAGTCGTTGCATTCGCGAATGGCTCCCACGTCGCTGTTGACAGTCATAACTTCGAAGTCGTAGATAGTTTCGTCTATCCTGGAACCAGTATTAACAACAACAAGAGTGTCAGCCTCGAAATCCAACGCAGAATAACTTTTGCCAATAGAGAAGTAAAGTCTTTTCTGGACGAAAAAAGACCAAACTCTACAAGTCACTCATTATTCCCGTTCTGCTATATAGTAAGGAGGCGTGGACGATGACAACATGTGATGAGTCGGTGTTACGAGTTTTCGAGAAAAAGGTTCAGCGGTAGATGTATGATCCTTTGTTCAGCGAATTAAGAGACAGCGGCTACGATGGCTAGGTCTTGTCGTCCGAATGGATAAAAACACTCCAGCTCTGAGACTGTTCGACACAGCACCCGCCAGAGGAAGCAGAGAAATAGAAAGACCTCCATTTCGTTGGAAAGACGAGGTGGAGAAGGACCTGGCTACACTTGAAATCTCCTATTGGTGCCAAACAGTACTTACTATGTTGGTCCTGTGACATGGCGTAGAAGCGTGCCGTGTGTCGTTTTGGCGTTGATACAGCTCTTTGATCCAAGATACAGAATTTTTCTATATGCCTCTTGACTCCTTATTCTATTAAATAAATCCCTTTTACTTCATTAAAGGAAAAAGCAGACCCGAACCATCCTGCTTATCTGCTGATATTATTTGTCAACGTGATTTGTTGGCATTCTTCACTGAAACATGAATCGACTTACCTTCTCCTCACATGGTTGTTACCATCTGATCCAAAGATACAGCGTTTGACCGGAAAGTAATAGGATTGAGTAGATTTCAAAAACCAAAAATTCAATCAATCAATCAGACAAGGAAACACATTCGGACTGTAGGGCGGCTGTGGAAGCGTTGGGTTTTGGTTAGGTAGCTGTTTGCAAGAAAGGCGGTATGAGTCGGGGCGTTGTCGTGGGGCAACTTCCAATCGGCTGCGATTGACTCTTCGTTTGTGGACTTCCACGTAAAACTTTGCGATGATGGTTTGGCCCGGGAGACCAAATTCATGGTGGACGATGCCTTTGATGTCACAAAAGGCAATGAACATAGTTTTCACTTTAGATTTGCTCATTCTTCCGGTCTTCATCAGCGACCTCTTCCCAGCCCTTCAAAAAGGCTTGATGCCACCGTAGCACAACACTTCTTGCTAAAACAACATCTGCGTAAGCTTGCTTGATCATATCAAACGTCTTTGTCGCAGATTTACCGAGTTTCACACAGAATTTAATCGCGTAGCTCTGCTCTAACGAATGCTTCGTTTTCGGCTTGCAACACTCACAGAAATACATATTGACTCTGCAGATACTCGGAGACAACTGACTAGCCGCTCGTTCGTTCGCTGGGAACGCCCTCTACCGAAACCAGTCGGTGCCAGACGAAAATCACTCCTATTACTATCCGTACAAGCCCTGTATTAAACTTGGATAGACCCGCAAAAAGTATGATCTGTCACTGTTCCATTGACCAATTTTGTGCTCATTCGCCTATTAATATCACTTACCTCATCTGTTGGCTTGAAAACCATATTTTCCAGAACGTCGGTGATTGAACCCACCCCAGAGCCTCCGGCGTTACGGATCTATCGCTTCTATGGCATCACTAAGACCCTTTTTTAAGTCTGACGAGGATTTAAAGCGATACAGTTGACATTACCGGCGGATGAGCTTTAGGCAACTGGCGCCTTTCGTACCATTTTTCCAGGCAAAAGACCCCGTCTTTCTAATTTTTCAATAGTTTCAATTGTCTGAAAGAGAAAAAGGGAAGAAAACGCATTTTAATATATACAGAATAAGGAGGAGTATTAATAAACGAGAATACAATATGTAAGCTATGTAACGAAAGATACATACATTGGAAAATGTAAGCTTAATTCTGCACTAAGCTTATAAAGAACATATTATGTTCAATATAAGCTCAGAGCAATGGCTACAATCATACTTACCTTCAGCTGCTAAAGCTGAAAAGAACATGCAATTTATTGAATCGGAACACTTTTTGTGAAAGAGCCTACGCTTAATGCACAATTTTCTCTTGAAATGCCTCCAGGTATTGCTCCAAAATAGCAGCCAAATATACATAAATGTATTGAAAAGCATGTAAAGGGTGTCGCAATTGCAATGAAATGGGATAGCTGAGAGATCCGACCTTTAGTGTTGCTACAAATTTAAGCAGTTTGAAAACTAAATTGTTAATTGATAAGTTGCCATAACAACTACATATGTATATATAAAGAGTGATCCATTTCGAGGTGTCCTACATACTCCCCAAGAAGCAATTCATTCGTTGAAACCGCCGATATAGGACCACTATAGCATATGAATAATGTCATGCAAACTGAACAATCAAATCTTGTAAAGAATCCTTTGTATTTGTGAAGGGTATAATGGCTGCAGTGTAACTGAAGAAGTTTGACCTATCTGGTAACCCCTTTTAGCCAAACACGCGCATACCTCTGTGCATACATACCCACCGGCGCATATTGCCAGCGCGACTTTATTGTTATTTGGTCAACACCAAAACGGCTCTTCGCACACATTTGCAACTTTTCGACGAAATTGCCGGATTTTACACACACAAAACAAAGCATAAACACAATTTTTCGTAAAACAATAACAACAATTTAGAGCACAATCTCGTGGAGGCAGGCGGCTGGTGGCTGGTTGCTAGTGGCCTGGCGGCCAACGGCTAGTTGGCGAAGGCGGTGGAGCAACAAATTTACATTTTTGACAATTTCTGCAACAGCTGCGCCCGCAAAAAGAGCAACAAAATATGTTTGCGGGACAGTGAAATTTCGCTTTTTGTGAATAAAGAAAAAAACCAAAAAAATGGGACAGCAACAGTGTGCGTTTATTGGCGCTAACCGCGTAATGGGCACGAGCTATTGTGTCTGGCTCTGGTTGAGCGTACGAAAATGCGACCCACACACTCATACATATATACATATGAACATGTGTGGAAATATGTGGTCCCAGTAGGCAATGGTTGGTGTCAATTGACAGAACTTTTCGGGCAATTAGGCCGTTATGTATTTTTTGAGTTGTAATTGCCATTTAAACCTAGAAAGCCAATTGCAGAAAGTTGTAGCTTACTGCCAATACGGTTGTGGATGTCCGAAATAAGACGTCATATTTCTAAGTGTTGTGACTTTTTGTTATCTGTCGGTCCTTTATTGAAGCTAGGATTTGCATGGAATAAATAGCTGTCGACTTTTTCGCAGTAGAACCGTGGACCCGTCTGAGCCGAAAACACAAAACTTCGCCAGTTGGCTCTATCCATTCACGCTAATTGTACATCTTAAGTGCAGGCAGTTTACTATGAACTTGGTCATCCTATTTGGTGCGTGGGTGATCTTGCTTCTGTTGTTCACCCATGGGTCTCGAGTCGATGGAGCTTTTCGCTGGAGTATCATCTTTCATGCGAATGACTTGACCTAACCAGCACATCCGTCGAGTTTTTATGCGCTTAACTATGCATATCCATGTCGCCGTAGAGCTCATACAGTTCCTGGTTCCACTTTCTGCGATATATAGTACATCTCTCACTCGGTGATTTTTCTTCTCGGTTTGTCATCGTCCATGTTTCTGCGCCGTACGAGTATAATAAAATGGGAATAATCAGTGGCTTATATATATAGCGAACTTTTTGTTCGCCGAGGGGGACATCTGCTTCTCACTTGCCTACTGATTCCAAAGTAGCAAGAGTTATTATGCGATTGATCTTCAGGCTTAGATTACTGGTGGAATTTATGCTGGCTCCGTATATACCAAACAAAGTCCTTAACTGCCGACAGTGACGTAGTTCCCAAGACGTGAAGAAGCTTAGTGTGTTCTACTCAAACTCATTTTTGAATTATTTCAATCGAAAATAAAGTTTGATCTAAAAATAGTTGATTCAAAATCCGTTTTTGTGCTCTTTAATTTTCTATAATGCAATAAAAATCAATAAATTTTATAATGAGTGAAAATTGCTACGAAAGCCCCTATATACTTGTTTAGTGAAAGCTCATATCATTTTAAAAAATTAAAAAAAAGTATGACTTATAAAAGCTTTTAGATTAAAGTGAAAGCTCATATCATTTCGATGAATTTTTTTTTATAAAGTATTAAACTTTTTTGAATTGAAAAAAAAATTGTGAAAGCTCCTACCTATAGTGAAAGCTTATATCATTCCGCAAATATTTTTTGTATCTACCCTCTTACCTTATTGTGAAAGCTCGTATCGTTGCGAAAATAATGTGTTTGTACTAAGTCTTAAATCTTTTTTCAAATAAAAAATAATAATTTATGAAAGCCTTGACCTTATAGTGAAAGCTCATATCATTTCAATTATTTTTTTTGTATAGCTTTAAATAAATTTTTAAATTGAAAAAATATATATGCATATAGTATATCTATATATGAAAGCTCCCACTAATAGTGAAAGCTTCAATAATTACGCAAATATTTTTCGAATTGAAAAAAAAAAAAAAATCGAGTCCTTACAGTGGAAACTTCATATATTTTTTAAAAAACCTTATAGGAAAAGCTCATATCTTTGGGAAAATAATTTTTCAGTTAATTTTTTTTTCAAATTGAATTGAATAATAAATTATGAAAGCTCCTAACTTATAATGAAAGCTCATACCATTTCGCCAGTATTTTTTTATACTAATTTTTAATTTTTCTTCCGAATTGAAAAAGAAAATTAATATATTACAATGTGTGAAAGTCGCTGTGAAAGTTCCAGTTGCATTGTGAAAGCTTTGAAAAAATCTCATTTGTAAATATTTATAAATTTTTCTAAAAATCAATATTTAACAAACTACATTTTAAGAAAAGCCACGATTTTCAAGTCGCATTAAACTGAATTTTAGAAATCATCAAAGCTTTGAAATAGTCTAGATGGAAAATTCATATTTTGATAAGAATTTTAGTGAAAATTCGGGGAAACTAAAACTTAAATTATTTCAGCGCCAAGAGGTATGCTACAAATTTTCAATACGTAAGAGTTTTTGAAGTTTTTGGTAAATAAAAAGTTTGTGAAAGCATAAATGCCGAGCAGTGATACCAAAAAACGGCTCCATAGCATTTCGAGGCTGTGCCAACCCACTTTTTCAATTCCTGCGCTGATGATTTTCGATTTCAGCAAGTGTTGTACGCTTGCCGTGAGTGTATATGTATATGTGTTGTTTATTTATTTCACGCATGGTTTGTTCATCGCATCATGTATGAATGTATGTGTGTATCTGTGGTTGTTTTTGCCATTTTTTGCCGCGCTTCCATTCTTAATTTACTTTTTATAGTGTGTTAGGCTTTTTGTTGCCGGCATATGTTGCGGTATTTTAATTGAAGTTTTTTCCGTTGATGCTGGGAGGCCTGAGATTGGGTTGCGTTTACATTTCAGAGTTTGCGCGAGAAAATGGGAAAAAATATTTTTCAAAAACCAAAAAAACAAAAAAAAAACTGAAAGCAAACATACAACGTTGACAATGTGGACATGGGAAAATAGACAAACAGGAGTGGTGCATTGCGGCGGCACATGTTACAAATCGTTTTTCACGCGCTCGAACGTGCACACACACACACACACTCTAACGGAGGTATAAAAATTTACACCGCAGCATGTATTGCGGCTTAAGGGCAGAAAATTAAAGCCTGCTTTCAGGCGCTTAATGACATGAGCAGTGCTGTGTTGGCGAATAAGCATATTATTAGCATATTGGAGGCTTTTTACCTCCGCAAAAAGCGAACGATATACATTCAGATACACACAAGCATTTATAGCATTTGGGTTATGCACGCCTCAATGTATGCTTTCAATGTGCTGATAGGATTGTAATTAAGTGCCAAACAGGTTTATTAAAATATGATGCATAAAAACTATAATTTTCTCACACACACACACACGTCATTTGCATGTGCAAGCAGGCATTTAATGCGCTTTCGCAGGCTTTGCCCGCCTAAAACTATGCAAAAGTGCACATGTCGGCATGTCAGCGGATACCACACAGCGCGTACACAATATCGATAACAACAACAGCACCAAAATTCACCGTATAACATCAGCATTTACCGCTACAATGCCCGCTATGACCACAATGACCTGCGTGGCAACGCATTTTGCCAGTGGCAATGCCGCGATTTCCCGCACATGCAGCGGCTGGACAATAAATGACACACACACACACACACACAAGTCGGCAGGGCATAGGCCCAAAAGGTTCACCGAGCATAATGAAATTGTGTAGTAGCTTATGGAATTGCGAGTAGCTGTCTGGTCAATAGCATAGTTTAGGGCGCAGTTAATGCGATTCCAGGCATTCTGCGTCGCCCGTTTAAATTATTCGCATTACAAGTGTGTGAGTGTGTGTGTATATGTGTGCGGTACAAATAGTTTTTGCAGCTACGGGCGTGCTGAAAACACTACTTCCGCAGGATACACACATACTAGCTTAGAAAATAAGGCACATCAGCATGCAAATAGTTCATCCGCACGCCTGCAAGTATGCAATGCAGCTAATGGAGCATATACTAAACTGTATTTAAAATGTAATTTGCGTGCATGCGTACGGATGTGTGTATTATTGTGCCATTGGCAGATATCCTGTGCCATTTCGTTGTGTAAATACGTAATAGAAAACATTGCCGGTCAAAGACTCCAACTTGAGCTGGTGCGATGTTTGGTTAGTGCGTATATTATTTAAAGTTATGGATGTGATCGACTTGTCTATAATATCCATGTATATTTGGTAGGGTAGTACTTAAATGGCGGAAGAAATTTTCACAAATTGACTGACGACCAAAGATTGCTCAGAATCCAACATTCGAAAGACGATTATTTGAACAAAAATCACATTTTAATCATTAACCATTCCCCGTATTCAAATGATATGGCACCGTGCGACTTCGAATCTTTTCGGAAAAATGCATTTGCCTATGGAAGGAAAGCGTTATGCAGACGTAGAAGCCATTCTTCAAAAGGCTTGCACCGGCATATTGGCGGCCATACCGGTCAACGAGCTAAAACACTCGTTCAACATGCTTTTGGGCTGTGCAAAAAACTGTATTGAAGCAGAAGGAGACTATTTTGAATAAAATAAATTGATTTTGCGGAAAAAAACAATTTTTTCTGTTTTCTTTGGAACGCACCTTGTAAATTACTTTCAAAATCTACCTTATAAATAAAATATACGGATGGCTCTAAAATGTTTGATGTAGAAGGTACGTCAATATATGGTACTGTCTAGAGTTAGGCATAAAGCTGCCGGACCACTGCAGTATATTTCAGGCAAAGTTCTTTCCTGTTAGGAAAGCCGCGAAGCTAGCCCCCACAGTCAAGCAACAATTAAGGCAATAACCTCATTTCACATATCGGCCAGAAGTTCCTTGGGGAAATAGGACAGTGGTGGAGAATGTCGGCAGGAAAAAGCGACTTAACTTTTACTGAGGGCCAGGTCACAAAGACATCTATATCGGGGTAGTGGGCGAGATTGCCCAGTCGTACATCAGACTGTTATCCGAAAACGTGACCAATTTTGAGGCAGACGCCGACAGTATGGGGTGTCCCTTGCTACTGTGATACCCTGAACCAAATTAATTTTATGGCCAAGAATTCAGCTTTATTATAAAGATACGGGATTGCCATTATTTTATAACAAGTGACCACAACGACCGTTCTGGAAATTTTGATTTGAAAAATGCATATCGCTCTAGTCGTCCCAACGTTGAAAAAAGTCGATGAAATTATGACCAGGACCGTCACATAAGCAGCCATGACATCGCCACGGAACTTAACATCTGCGATTCTTTGCTGAAACGAAGTGAAATCGAACCACTTCTGAAGCGAATGGTAACAGGAGACGAGAAGGGAATCAAAAACGACAAAAATGTGCGAAAAAGATCATGGCCCAAGCGAGGTGAAGCTCAACAAATGGTCGCAAAGCTAGGATTGATGCCTCGGAAGGTTATGCCTGGTCGAACGATTGATTCTAAATTTTACTGTCAATAACTGAGGAAATTGAAGCAAACAATCGAAAAAAACGGCCAGAACTGATCAGCAGAAAGGACTTCGTCTTCCATCGGGACTACAAAACTGGGAGAGCCCAGACCTTGCACCATCGGACTACTATTTGTTTCAATGCGGAACTCCCCTCATGTGGTAAAGTTGGCTTCAAGAGAAGCCTGTGAAAGTTACTTATCGCAGTTTTTTTTACCGAGAAACCAGAAAAGTTTTACACTGGTGGAATAATGCCTCTAGCGAAAAATGGTACATATTTGGTTCATTAAAGCTCATTATAAATATAAAAACAAATAAGTTGAAGTTTGATTAGAAATACGAAAAGAATTTTTAGACTACCTAACATTAGAACTAGATATTAAGTATCTAATAAATTTTGCAACAATCGTTCACGTCTTACGTGACTTAAACTTTAGTTTGTATTATTAAGGGTCCGCCATCCGGTATTACAAAGGACCTGCAGGCCTTTCTATGAAGTGACAACCAGCCAATATAGCCTACCTAACCTTTCTTGTGAAAATCGGTATCGGCAGCTATCTCGCTTTGTGCCCATTCACCGAACGTACAACGCGCTTGATGGCTGATCGATGGGGTATGGATTCATTCGGGTCTTCTTCGATACTCTGGTAAACTGACACAATATCATCTTAGGTGCGCACTAAACGGTGCTCTCAGGATGCGCATCATCAACCAGTGTAAACGTGGTGCGAAACTGTTCCATGGTTTCTCGAACTACCGACTTTGCTGGGCGATTACGTCGACTGAATGTTGGAGGAAGCACGCATGACGTTTCGAGATCACAGCCATTCTTTTGGTAATTAGGGTGTACGATTTACGAAATTATTCTCTTCATTGTGAAATAGCAAACCAAACTGACCAACTCCGAAAGAAGTACTGCTTCATTGAAAACCATACAAAACAACTTTCTTAACATTCTTCCTTCTATGAAGTAGTTATAGTAATATTATCACTGATTTTGTTGAGCGCCGTACTTTAACTCTCTATTCTTATTTTTACAGGTACAAAATCGAAGTGGCCGGCAAAAGTCTTCCTGTGTTAACGAATCTCGACAAGGGCCGCTACGGCGTGATCGTTTTCGAAAATCTCGATAAATACTTGAATATGGACAAATGGAATCGTGAGCTACTGGATAAATACTGTCGTGAATACTCTGTCGGCATAGTTGGTTTTGTCAGCCCGAGCGAGGAGACTTTGGTGGCGGCGCAGCTGCGCGGTTTTCCGCTCTACATACATACGAATTTGCGCCTGCGTGACGCCAGCCTCAATCCCGCCTCGCCAGTGTTGCGTCTGACGCGTGCCGGTGAGACGGCGTGGGGCGCTTTACCCGGCGATGACTGGGCCGTCTTCCAACACAACCACACCACCTACGAACCGGTTGAATGGGCGCAGCGCAATACGCAGGATTTTCCATCGGACAGCGGTGGCCAAGTGCAATTACCCCTCACCACTGTGCTGCAAGATCATGGCCATTTTGATGGCATTCAGCGCGTGTTCTTCGGCAGTAGTTTGCGTTTCTGGCTCCACCGTTTGCTATTTCTGGACGCGCTTTCGTACTTGAGTCATGGTCAGCTGAGTTTAAGTCTTGAGCGTATGATATTAGTGGATATCGACGATATTTTCGTGGGTGAGCGCGGTACGCGTCTGCGTCCGGACGATGTGCAGGCACTGATAGCCACACAGCGTATTATTGCGTCGATGGTGCCGGGTTTCCGCTTCAACTTGGGTTTCTCCGGCAAGTTCTATCATCACGGCGAGCGCGAAGAGAATTTGGGCGATGACTATTTGTTGCGTAATGTGCAGGAATTCAATTGGTTCTCGCACATGTGGAAGCACCAACAGCCGCACCTTTATGACAATCTGACTTTGCTTATGTCAGAGATGCAACTGAATTACGCCTTTGCCAAGGAGCACAACATACCCACTGACTCCGGCTACTCTATATCGCCGCATCATTCGGGCGTATATCCGGCGCATGAAATACTGTATATAGCGTGGAAGAATATTTGGAATGTGAAAGTCACGTCCACGGAAGAGTACCCGCATTTGCGACCCGCACGCTTACGGCGTGGCTTCATACACCGCGATATAATGGTGCTGCCACGGCAGACATGTGGTCTCTTCACGCACACCATGTACATCGATCGCTATCCGGGCGGACGTGACAAGCTTGACGAATCGATACAGGGTGGTGAACTCTTCCAAACTATAGTCTATAATCCGATAAATATTTTCATGACACATATGTCGAACTATGGCTCGGATCGGCTGGCTTTATATACGTTCCAATCGGTAATCAAGTTCCTGCAATGCTGGACTAACCTGAAACTCAGCTCAGCGCCGCCCATACAACTAGCGGAAATGTACTTTCGCCTACATCCCGAAGAAGTGGATCCCGTTTGGGGTAATCCGTGTGACGATCCACGCCATAAGAAAATCTGGTCGAAAAAGAAAAGCTGTGATTCATTGCCCAAATTTCTAGTGATTGGTCCACAGAAAACGGGTACAACTGCACTCTACACATTCCTCTCTATGCACTCAAGCATCACTAGTAATATACCCAGCCCCGACACATTCGAAGAAATACAATTCTTCAATGGCAATAACTATTATCGTGGCCTCGACTGGTACATGGACTTCTTCCCGTCCGACTCAAATAGCAACACCACCGTGGCAACCCCAACGCGTTATATGTTTGAGAAAAGTGCGACCTATTTCGATGGTGAAGCGGTACCAAAACGTGCACACGCTCTCCTGCCGCATGCAAAGATCGTATCGATTCTCATCTCGCCAGCGAAACGCGCCTATTCGTGGTATCAACATCAGCGGGCGCATGGTGACGCGATCGCCAACAACTACAGCTTCTATCAGGTGAGTTTTCGAAGAAAATTTTGTATATTATGACTTTTTCTGATTCGCTCGCTTCGGCTCTTTATAACTTTTATTCTACCTTTTATATGAAAATTATTGTGTTTTTCTAGACTATGAATACAAAAATAATGTGGTATCATGTAAAGATAGTGTGGTTTAACTCCTTAAAATTATAGAAGTAGTATTTTCTCATAAGCACAATCAAAAGGCTAGTAACCAATAAGAATTTTCGGGTCGTATAAGGCTCCGGCATATCTCACCCAAGTTCTGGGACAACATTATACCTTAAAAGATGACACAGTTGGTCGCATGATTTGTTGATACTAATTCTGTGCATATAATTGCTTAGCGGACTCTTCAGAGTATATCACATTTGGTTACAGAACCGGCAGTTTGCGCAAGAGACTATGCCCATGTTGGACAAGTGCTTCCTGAGCCTGCAGTGTCTTGTATGGATCGCCACAAGAAGACGGACTTTGTTTAGGATGAGATTCATCATTTCCTTAAACTCTGCAAGGTCCTCTCCCCACTCTCTCCTTCGTGCGGAGCAGCTCCTTTAAAGTGTGGGACCTCACTGCAATCCATGGTTCTGGCCACATCATCCTGGACGCTGCCGCAGAGCAGTCCACTTCGTCGACTAGCTCATTGCCAGCTACCTCTTTATGCCCCGGCACCCAGATTAGATTCCTCATACGACGAGATAGTCTTTAGTGCCGCTTGCCTCTCGGTAAGTAAAGCGATACGCTGGTTGCGATAATTGCGGTTGAGATTGAGTTCTGCATCCTGACTTATACCAAAGGCTTCTGCTTGAAAGATGTTCTATAAACGTCGCATTGGTATGGATAGTTTGGTATGCAGTGTTTTCGAGCCGTCAGTGTACCACTATATAGTGCTGTCTCTCAGTAGTATGTTGAATGTAGCATCGTTTCACTCTGCCATCGTTCCGCATTGTCGAGGTGCTTAAGCTCACGTTTTGGTTTTTGATCAAACCAAGCGCAAAATCATAAGGGTTGCCTGCGCTTCGGGGATGAAATGTCGTCATGCTATTGCATTATCTAGATGACTGTTCTCGGCTACGGTTAAACCCTGTTCATCGTCAGCGCCTACATATTTCCCAAACCTGTGCTCTTTCCATCAACATTTTCACCCGTTTTTAGATGTTGACCACATAAGTCGTAGCTGAAAAGGTTTCAAATTTCTGAGCATTTAACAATTTCTGGGAGTTTCAAGCCAGAAACACAAATGACTCCTTGGCGCTTGATCTCTCATCTTTAATTAAACACTTGCTTCGAATGATTTATCATTCAATTAAGTTTCTCAAGTTATTTGGCTATTATTCTACATGAACATACCATATGCCCATACATACATATATGTATGGTGTATACAAAATTTATACAATATAAATAAACATATAAGGCAGCAGATTTCCCGCTCGAGTTGTTTCCATACACTCGCTAAGCTATGTACATAAGTCATAGTCGACACGAAGTCAAGCGTGTTTGCAAGACTCAGGAAAATTATAAGCCACATATATACTCCCAAAATCCTATTTTCTTACCACAATGCCATTGTCGACTCCATCAGGCTGCTATTGCTGCTTGCGGTTCTGCCGAATATACTGGACTGAAAAGGCGACTGGAGCGAAAGACGTATGTGCTATCGATTGCCTGCCAACGTCAGTATGAAGGCTTGAAGTGGACTCAAACCGCATGCCACCTGAATTATTGCACGGATGCGAATGATGATGGAGTAAATGATAATGTGCAACTTGTGGTCTGCAGCTGTCTGAATACAGGTGTATGCATGTTCTCAAGGATTCGATTGAATGCAGAATTTATGTAGGTCCGAATTACGATTTACCGTTGCTTTGGTAGCCTTGAAGAAAATTAAATTCTTACAACTATTGGTGTATTTAATATACCAGGCATGAGTGAAAAAATTGTGGGTGATTTGGTGAAAAAAGATTTTTGAACTACTATTAAAATAGTTTTAAATTCAATTCAGTTCCAGTCAGTCATAAGAGAAGAAGTGAGTGAAAGAGTTCAGTCAACTCACTGGAGCTCGAATTATTTTCTCCAATAGTAGATTGAAGAAGTCGCATGAAAGTTCGCCTTGTCTGAAATCTCCTTTGGTATCGAACGGCTCGGAGAGGCTCTTCCCGATCCTGATGGAGCTTTGGGTATTGCTTCAATGTTAGTTTACACAGCCGTATTAATTTTGCGGGGATACCAAATTCAGACATAAAGGCAGCTCCTTTTCATGCTGTCAAAAGCAGCTTTGAAATCGACGAACAGGTGGTGTACTCGTATGTGGATCCTCTTTTCACTGGTCATTTTCAAGTTTTTGCGCATGGTGAAGATCTGGTCATTTGTTGATTTTTCAGACCTAAAGCTGCACTGCTAAATCCAATCAGTTTGTTGACGGTGAACTTTAATCTTTCACACAATATGCTCGATAGAACCTTATTTGCGAGGTTGAGGAGACTTAATCCACGGTAGTTGGCGCAGATTGTGGGATCTACTACTGGAAGATCATCCATTTCTTAGGAATTTGTGAGTTATTGCTTCTGACAATTCAATCTTTTTACTGTGTGATTTGAGGTAAGCGCACGACTTCCGGTCTTAGACCAAGTATCCTTTGAACAAGTATCCAAAGAACATCTGTTTGAAAACGAGTTAAAGTGAGAAGGGAACCATCCGTCCCCAGCGTTGGGTGCTTGGTTTGGCACCCGTCACGTAAAAAACTGCCCCCAATGAAAAGAAAACAGCAGCCTCGGATGATATAACTGTTTAAGCGGCATCTACTCCGATAAAGATTTGTGGCACCCTGTATAAGTGTTTAAACATGTTTTCATATGTATCCAGATAAATACTTTAGTGCTTTATTCCTGACATCCGCTCTAACTAAAAGTGTCCACATGTCGCCACAACTTAGTCACACACACACACACACGCTTTCAAAAGCATGTTGTATGGACAAAAACCGCTGTTGGCACTCAAGGTCGGATTATCTCTCCAAACTGGTTTTCCGACAGATGACCGAATTATGTGCATTTCAAGTAAATTGTTATGCGATTTGCTCTGTCCTCATACACTCACCCACACACATACATGCACATTTATATAACCACATTTATCAGTCAGCTCTTGCAACGTGTTAGATCCTGTGTTGCCACATTTCAAATCCTATTTGTTAAGTGTAGCAATTTTATTATTGTTGTTGTTTTTGTTGCCACCATTGTTTGCATACGCTTTTCACATATTTCCGAGTGCCGATCTACTGTGTAAAGTAAATGCAGATGACATGCAGTAAGACGCAAATAAAACCACAAATCAGTTTAATGCCTGAGTGAATGCGCTCACCCACCGATGCCTCGCAAGAAAGGAGACTAGCAGTAAGTCACTGGGGCTCAGGTTCGCTACGATATTTCTACTTGGTTCTATTATCATGAAGATGTTTGGAAAGAAATTATGAATTTTACCACAATGTTACCGCAATTAGTCATTATGTACTCCCACAAAAAGTTTCCTAGTCATAGTGCCGATTTGGAAATTTTTATAGGGGTGAACACAACATGTATTGAAAAGGTTTTCACAAAAGAAACTAAAATAATGTGGCAATGCTAAGCTGGGTATCGATTAGACTTACGACTTTTCAGTGGTGTGCTACCAAGTTCTACCTTTTCTGCATTTTCGTCAAAGATCCGATGTGTTAATCTTAGATGAGTGGGTTTTCCCTGGCTTGCAAAAAGGTGGTAGTGGGTCACCGTTGAGTCAAGTGAAAAAGTCGGTGTTTAGTCTGCTACAATATGCACAAAATGGAATTGCGAGATAATCAATATTTTTACGAGCCCACTCGTGCTCTTGTTCTGCCATCAGTGTGCCGTTGACTTCGAGAATGCCATTCATCCAGTGATTCAAATAGACATTCATGTGGTAAGGGTGAAAGCTCGAAGGGCGCTAGTAACCAAAGTTGTACGAAGGAGGATGAGGTGGAAACATTCAGGTACTTTCTCCTCTATTTTCCAGTTTTTTCAAGAACCAGAAGACATAGTCCAAGCTTTCATTCGCCATTTCCACAAGTGTGTAATAGACTCAAAGCGCGTTGTCAGTGTAAGTGTCTTATGATCTATTACATAGATGTTTTAGGTACCACAATGGACCGGCATTCTATGCTGTCCAAGTGAGATCCCTGTTAGAATCGAGAATCAGACTCCACTGAGAGTGACTATTAGTTTGTCTGAATTGTATCTGAAGAATACAATAATTAACCAGAGTGTGCTGACCTGACAGTGGAAGCTTTCTGAAGTAGGTTGCTGGCTGATCAGAAAGATTGCACATAGACTGCTATGTGTAATCCTTTGTGTTGCCATAAAAAAGAAGAACTCCTGTGTTCGAACTATAGATTTGCAAAACACTTAGTTTCAATGCAAACTTTCAAAGGCGTTTAATTTCCGCTCCCGCCAGCTCGGTGGGATGTCCGAAGGAGATATGCATTAAGTCTTGACCGCCCAAACGCGGGACAGTCAAGAAGGAAGTGTTGAGTTGTTTCCACCTCGTCTTTTTCTATACAGCTTCGGCAGACAGCGTCCGGTACGATTCCCAGACTTACTGCGTGAACGCCAATAGGGCAATGGCCCCCCACTACTAGGTGTTGCTAACCTTACTGAGGGCAAAGAGATCATCTGATCTTTTGCCATCGATCTTGGGTCAAAAGACTTTTGCGACAGCGCCTGTACTGAGTGTGTGCCAGCGCTGATCAAGCTTCCGCGAAACCCAGCTATTTAATAGTAAACCGCAAAAGGATAAGGGAGCACCGATCCGCTCCCGTTCTACCGCTAATGACTCTAGGGTACCACATGTTTAGTGATTAGAATTTTTCTTACTTTAGAACTTTCACCTCGAAACAGTACGGAAAACTTTTCAATGTCTTCTAGAAACTTCAGCAGTCTACCCTCGCCTATGCCATCACCTGTAGGCACAAGATTCTTAGACCATTGGCCGCCGCACTTAAGTCTTCATTAGGCCTTTTATGATCCTGGCTCATTTTCTTCCCGCCCCAACTGCTTAATGTCTCTTTAAGTGGGTACGTTGGGAGCCGTAGAATATATCCCGTCTCATCCGACTTAAGGTTGGGTATTCGCAAAGATAATATTCCAATGTCCTCCGCGCATGCTCTGCATTCCGCCGAATTCACTTTTTCCCAGCTTCTGAACGTGGCATTTCGAGGGAAGGTGCCCTCTGATGACCCCCACTATACTGCTAAGTTCCCCTTGCCTGGAGGTAGAAGTTTGGCTACCCCCAACACTACCCCAAAGTAACTTTTTGGTTAGACCTGTGTTGCTAGTGCTTCAAGACCTGTGTGCTCCTCTAAGGTTCATTGCTTCAAACAACCCTTGAAGGAGTGGAACGGTCTTAGGCTGCTTAGGGGAATTACGCTAGTTAATAAATGCTGTCAGTCTTTTTCCACAGTGGGCACTGCCACGATCCGTTTATACTCTATTTGTACTTAATATTCCGGTAGAGATCTTCAACTCCCCTGCTTTCAATGATCCGTATCAAAGTTATACAAGAAAAAAAAAAAACAAGAATCGCAAAATATTTTCCAACAGGCATGGCAGAGTGAGAATTACGCAGTTGAGCAAGAATGACTGATGTGTTTGCGTGCGCAGTCAGTGGGGCGCCATTACATGGACTTGCTCGATTCACACCTTGTACAAATTTACACATTCTTGCCGACATACCACACACGACTGCGTGCAAAGCTTCGAAAGACCACATGCATAGGTATGCATGTGCGTGTGTGTGGGTGTCACCTGCTGTTTCTGCACGCCAAAGCACATTTTATGTGTTTTTTCCCTTTTCATGCAACGTGTTGCACAATTTTCGGCTTTATTGTCTGAAAGTTTTTCAATTTCCAACCACAATACAAGCAATGGACTTCCCTTCGCCATCCGCCAAGCTCTCCACATCTATACTCTAATCGTTCTTGCCGCTTTTCTTTCCGGTCACCACACACTCACCCACTCACTCATTCCAGTCATTTCTTACGACCTCGTTGCTGCTTGCCATATTTTCTTGATTTGTTGCTGTTGTTGCAAGCGCATTTGTGGCATCGAAGTAATCCTAATCAACTCAATTTCTGGCCACACATAATAACATCTGTTTGTATGCGTATGTGTGTGAGTGTGTGTGTATGGTGTGCGTTTAAATGCGCTTACAAATTGGAAATTCAAATTCAATAAAAAATTCGTTGCATACTTTTCGGTGCATTCGACCATTTAACACTTATCTTCTTACAGTTTCCTTGGAAATTCAGTAGCTAAATGTTCCAGCATTTACTGCCAATTACAAATATAGTGGCACATTCTTTCATTTCTTGGAAGTTTATTTAAATTTATATATGTATGTATTATATATATGTACTACATGTATGTAGGTTCAAAAATATGCGAAAAATGTGTTTGAAGGTGTGACTTACCTTTTCTTTGAAAGTGTTGCTGCTTTAGTAATATTTATTGCAGACGTTTAAAGCTGAAGTTCTTTAACCATTAAAACAAATCATTTTATTGTTTTATTTTTCATTATTATACTATCACAAAGAGAGTGTAATAGTTTTCTTTTGAACTATTTGAAAATAAAATTTTACACCCAAGATGATAAGGAAGGGAACCATTCAATCTATTTCCATCAAATTTGTGCATAACTTTCTTATGTTACCTTGTGAAAACGGTCATAAACCTCAATTTTAAAATTCAAATGAGTCTTTCACTTACCAGCATAGAAATAAAACACTATTGAATCCATCGCGATACCACTTTGTACAGATAATACCTTAAAGGTATGCCATCTCGATTCTCGTTATTATCACAATCGAACTATAACTATTCAAGCCACAGATAATGAACAAGTAGACCTCATTGTCTATGGTTGACTTTTCCCCGAAAATGTCGTTCAATCTATAAGGTACTTTAAAGAAAATCAGAGAGTATCTTTTTTTGGAGAAAATAGGTTAGGTTAGATGGCTGATCAGAGATCGCACATGGACTAATAGAAGTAGTCCTTTGTGAAGCCATTGAAAATCGAACTAACGTGTTCGGACTTAGAGATCGGCAAACTGTTTAGTATCCAATACGAATCTGCAGAGGCGCTTAATTTCTATGCCCGCCAGATCGGTGGGATGTCTGAAGGTATGTGCCCCCAAGTGCCTAAGTTTTGATCTCCCAAAAGCAGGGCAGTCAAAAAGGAAGTGCTGGCTAGGTTCTACTGCATCTTATTCCAAGCAGCTTCTGCATGCGGCGTCCGGTAAGATTCCCAGTCTTACAGCATGTATGCCAATAGGGCAGTGGCCCGTCAAGAGCCCCATCATTAATGAGAGGCTAGCCTTACTGAGGGCAAAGAGATCACTAGATCTCCTGCGATCTATGTTGGGCCAAAAGGCTTTTGCGACCGCGCAGGTACCAATGTTGGCCCATCGCTGACCGAGCAGCCGCGAGGCCCAGCTATCCAGTAGTAGAACACAAGAGGATGCAGGAGCACCTACCCGTTCCCATTCTAACGATAGCGATTCTAGAGTGCCTTTCATTGCTAGCTCATCAGCTTTGCAGTTATCTGCGATTCCGCTGTGGCCCAGCACCCATACAAGTCTTATAATAAAAGCTCTCGCCGCCAGAGACAGTGACGCCAGACACTCTTCGACCAACCCTGAACGCACTGTGAATGAGTTCAAGGCTAGTATCGCCGCTCTGCTATCTGAGTGAATGGTCACTTCTCTGAAGGTAGACACTCTTTTGAGCAGCATATCTGCTGCTACCTTGATGGCTGCAACCTCAGCCTGGAAAACACTGCACTAGTCGGGAAGTCTGAAGCTGGATTTTATGGAGAGCTCCCGACAACCTTCCCCCAAGCTTTGACCCATCCGTAAAGAAGCTTACTGCCTCTCTCCTCCAACGGCTTCTTCCCTGCCAAACCTCCCTCGTCGGTACATGTGCAGAGAAGGACCCACCGGAGTTCGATATGGCGTCTCCATGATCCAGATGATCCGATATGCAGTCAAAGCTTGTGAGGATATCTGAGTGTTCAGATACACGCTCCTTTAGGAACCCAGACTCCCTGAGCCTAATAGCCACCTTTGCGGCCATACACCTTCCGGCAATATCCACCGGCGTTATGTTCAGGATTGCATTATGGTTGGGGTGAACCTTAATGCACCGCACATGCTGATGAGCGCAGCTCGTTGAACGCTCTCAAGTTTCTTTGCAAGTGTGGTCTTCCGTAAAGCCCTCCACCACATGAAGACTCCATAGAACATTATGGGCTTGACTATGGTGTCAAAGAGACAGAGTACCACCTTCGGTGAGAGGCCCCACCTCTTGCCAATAGCTCCTCTACAGCAGTATACAGTATCGATATTCGGCTTCCATGAAAGCTTCTTATCCAGGATGAGCCCTAAATACTTCACTGTATCCGCCGGTTGCAAGCGAATATCTCCCAATAGCGACAACGGCACCTCAGGGTTCTTGTATCTTCTATTATATCAAACCATTTCTGTCTTATTTGGATTGATGGCGAGTCCACTTTCGACTGCCCATTTTGTTACAAGATATCCCTGCGGCAACTCATACACGGTGCTTAGAAACTTTCCTTTCACCATAAGTGCTACATCGTTCTGCATAGGCAATCACCTGACAGCCAAGATCCTCTAGCTTTTTGAGAAGGTCGTTAACGACTAGGATCCATAGAAGAGGAGAAAGAACCCCTCCTTTTCTTTGGAGAAAATAAGAAAATGCAAAATACAGTTCCTAGTCCCTATACTGTGAGCAGAAAATAGTAAGACTTTGTTCATAATTTTAGAATTTTTAATTTATTCTTCAATCATGAATAATCATATGTGAACAACTAGAGACGCTTGTCCGTTGCGATACCCAGAACTCCAGATATGAATCAAAACGACCGATGCATAAAACACCTAGAGCTAAACATATATTTATTGAGTCCGCTCATATCTATTCAACGCACTTCGCCGGATTCGTAGATAGTATGGCGACCGAGATAGCAAAAGCTATAACGGGAAGAAGATGTGTTCTTCATATTTTCCTCATTGCATCTTTGACAAATTGTTCAGTTAGGTCTAGTTAGGATTCCTATCATTGTGGCGATATGAGCCTTGCTAAGAGCCAGCAATTCAATGGACCTCCCACTCACAGTTTCACAGGCTAAGCTCTTGAGCTGTGTAGCAGTTCTTCAATCGGAGTAAATGCATACCTTCCAACGAAAAGATGCCGCACTTTGGTGAAATCCATCAGCAGTGGTCTTTCAGTCTGCCAGCGAATAAAATCTAGTATGATTATCTTCATGAATTACAACACTAAAATCAAAATGTTCTTTGACACTATTAACGTTTTTATTCGAATTGCCTTTGACATCAAAAATCCTTTGAACTTTTCAGAGGCTTTCGTATGCAATTTTGGTTTATTGGCTTATTTAACAATAATCAAAGCATTTGCTCCTCAAAAATCGATATAACCAAAAATGTAGTTGCAGTTATTGATTACAAAATAATTACTTATATGGACAATAGATAATTGTTGATACATCTATCCACCGTAAATATACTCGTACGTATGTAAGCTGGTTATCACAATCGTTATTATATCGCCGCTGTGTGTAATCAGCCAGTGCCATCTCCATGACCAATGCTGACCGCAGAACCGCAATCAGTAAAAGCTGAATATCTGATTACGAGCTAAGCAAAATGTTGCAAATATTTCAATTTAATCGGAATTGTGGTAATGACCATGTAAACTACAATTTTGTTCACTTCTAATTTATATACACACATTTGCAGTTACAACAACACTCAGTCGCATGAATGTTGGTGTGTGTGTTGCAGGCAAAATTAAGTGGCTGCTATTTATTAAGTTCATTGCTTGCAACAACTTACAACTTGCAAATTTTACAATTGTGGCTATATGTGAGTGTGCATAGCTGTAAATATATATTAAAGGCTAATATATGTGCATACATAATTATAGTTATGGTTGTGTGTGTGTGGTTTACAACATGGAAATATTCGTTTTCTGATTTTTGATTTTAATTAACGTCAATTAGTGGTTTGCTCTCATACATCTGGCACTGTGGCACCGGTTAGCGCGGTCTGACTGCTGGTATTGGCAATTTGTACATGGTCAGTATAAATTGGAAGACACTCACATATACTTTTTGTTGCTACCAAATATCTGTGTCGGGCGGTTAGAAGCGCCAGGTAAAATCATATTTTCTTAAAGAGGGTTGTCATTCCACTAGAGTGCATTTGGTGAGTATCAAATCTTTTCGGAAAGCTAACCGTTACATATTGTACTCTGCACTGTTGCTGAGTTAATCCACGTCGAATGTTGTTAAAAATAATCACGCGAAAATTTTCGCGACTTAATTAAATTTTTTGATCGAGATGAATATTTTAAGTTACTGTAAACAAAACAAATAAAGCTCGTATATCAAAGCGTTCTGAGCTTGCATACCATCAAAAATGACAGACTTTACTATCAATTTGTTAGTTACCAGATTGCGAAATTAGGGTTGCCGACTGCCGCAATATTATTGGGTAACATCTGTCAAAAAGTTACACTCCGAAAAAAGTATTGTCTCATATTTTGTTTGTGAAAATTAAATACTAATTTTGGGAAAGTAAAGAAAAATATTCAAAGTGGATTCTGCGTAGGAATCGAAATACTGCTCAGCCCACGCGCGCCCCATCGATGAAAACAAATACGAGGTTTGACAATTAAGTAATGATACTGATTTTATTGCCGCGCTTGTGGTAAACCTTGTTCCCTTTCTCTTTTTCCGAGAAGACGTGTGTTTGTAGTGCTCGTCACGAAAGTGGAAAAACGAAATCAAGAGCAATGCGTCGCGATAAAATTTTGCGCCAGATTGGGCGAAACAGCTTCGGAAACGTACGCCCGAAAGCTCAATCGTTGTCTCCGTGCGCCCCCCGCCCGAAAAAAGCTCGCATGAGCAATTCGAAGGTGAAAACGATGATTATTGCCTTTTTTGATAGCTGTGGAATCGTCCACAAAGAATTCGTTCCACCGGGGAAAACTGTGATTCAGGTCTACTATTGCCAAGTACTCGAAAGATGGCGAAAACGAGCCAACAGGGTGCGCCCAGACATCGCTCGTAACTGGATCCTTCATCACGACAACGCGCCGTGCCACACCGCCCTCAGCGTATCCCAGTATTTGGCCTCTAAAGGGACCGCCGTGTTGCAACAGCCGCCTTATTCGCCCGACATGTCACCCTGTGACTTTTTTTTTGTTTCCTAAAACAAAATCGGTGGTCAAAGGAACCCATTTTGAGTCTATTACGGACATCCAGGTGGCCGTGACGAGGGTACTCGCGGACATCACAGTCGAAGCGTTCCAGAAATGTTACGAAGCATAGAAAACGCGCTGGAATCGCTGTAAAGCCGCCCAAGGGGACTACTTTGAAGGGGATGGCAGAGTTGTAGAATAATTTTCAAATATATGGTTTTTATGGAATCAGTCTCATTACTTAATTGTCATACCTCGTAGTAATCAGATGGAGCCAAGTCTATTGAATACGGCGGGTGTGGTAATACTCAAACACTTTGATTATATCCTGAACCGATTTAGCTTTGTGTGTAGGAACATTGTCGTGTACAAAATTACTTTGGCGTGTCTTCTAACCCATTCTGGTCATTTTTCGTTCAATGCATAGTTCAAATTTATCATTTGTTGGCTGTAGTGTTTAATATTAACAGCTTCACCAGGTTTTAGAAGCTCATAATTTGTATTCCACACCCTTTTGTTCTCACTAACCACATTGCCTTCTTACCAATTCAATTTGTTTTTGCAGTCGATGTTGATGGTTGTCCCAGATTAACCCATGATTTTCTCCATTTAGAATTCTTAATATTGATCCATTTACAACGCCAGTGACAGTTTGATGCAAAACTGAGTTTCCTTCATATCTTTAAAGCAAAATTCACAAATCTTTTTTCGGTTTTCCATTTGTCTTTCATTCAGTTCATCTGACACCCATTTTTCACACTTTTATATTTTTCCCATAACTTTAAAACGGTCTGAAATTGCCTGTTGTGCAACGTTTAATATGACTGCTACTTACTTTTGACTCCAAGTGTCATCTTCATCCTATAATTGCTTGCAGTTCGGCGTCTTCGGAATTTTTTTGGTGGTCTTCCACGTTCTTCATTTCTCACATCAAAATTATTACTTCTGCACGCTGCAACCATCTTTTGCATGTTGTTTCTGATAGCGCATGATCGTCATATGCCTCCGTAAAAAATGTGATGTTGTTTGTTGAATGATTTTGGTTATTGAATATGTTTGACAGATGTCATGCCAACCAATCGGAAAAAATAATTAAGCTCGTTCACAACAAATGTACCTTACACCTGGCAAGGTTTTTTTTTGTTTCGAATAGAACAAATTCCTTGTACACCGTTGGCCGTTGAGGACTTTTTCAAGAAGATGATTCTCAAGCTAAGCTTAGTAGCTCTCAATTTGTATCAAAATATCAATAAAAAAACTATTTACATACTCAATTATAGAACTGGATAATAAATAACTTGTATATTTCTTTCTAAGAGGTGATCCATTTATAGTCTCCCTACTTTTTTTTAAAGAAAAAACACGGAAACTTCAATTTTAATGGAGATTGTTTGTTACCATTCGAAAGAACATTTTTTGGCATTTAAGTCTGAAGATTTTCTATTTCAATTGTTGTCTGAGATGGTCCATCCTTTGAGTCCTCGTTCAAACATTTCGACTGGTAACTGGCGAATCATACGCGTGGTGTTTTGCTTCAAGGCTTGAATCGAAGCGGCATTGTCCATATAGACTTTAGTCTTTACATATCCCCAAAGTAAAAAGTCTAACGGTGTGATACCACACGATCTTGGTGGCCCATCGTCCGGCTCAAAACATGAGATTATCATCTGCTCACCAAAATGCTTTCTCAATAAATCCATTGATTAATGCGATGTGTGGGAATTAGCGCCGTCTTGCTGAAACTAGATGTCGCCGAGACCACGAGTTTCAATTTCTGCTATCAAATGGTCGGTTATAATGGAGCCATGACGGTCGTCATTGACGGTTACGTTCTCACCGGTATCATTTTTAGAGAAATAAGAACCGATGATTCCACCGACTCACAAACCGCGCCAAACCGTTGTTTTTTTTGTTTGTTTTGGATGAAATTGAATCTCTTCAGGTTGCTCTTCGTCCCAAATGGAACAAGAAATGAGCCTCGTCGCTGAACTAAATGTGGCTGAAAAACGTTGGATCTTTTTGGAACTCTTCCAGAGCCTATAGAGTGAAGCTATGTCGTTTGGGAAGGTCGAGGGGCTTCAGTTCTTGCACAAACATATTTTGTACACTTTCAATTTATGATCTCGACGTAAGACGCCAAGTCTTTCCAGTTACGGCAGCAATATTTTGTTCAATGCGTGCTTTAGTCCAAATTTAGTGTTCGAGTTATTTAGTCGAAGAGACCGAAACCCCTGTCGTTTTTCAAAATTTCGATAATAGACCATTTGGGGACTATAAATTGGCCTTAACAATCAATACAAACTCCAAACTCCATAGAATTATAAAATCTTGCTTACATAGCTCAAGAACCTTCCATGGCTGGGATGATTAACGAGTATTCAGAGAAAAAGCGAGAGAAACAAGCCCGAATTCCTTGCTAACCTTTAATTTAAGAATCAATTCCATTATAATTATTTAATAAATTTCTGCTTTCCATTTAATTAAATTAAATTGCAGTTTACAAACAAAAATCCCATTAAGCGCTCATAACTGTACACACTAAAATATTGTTCTCCACTATTCACAGGTAATCACAGCCAGCGATTCGGCGCCGAAAGCTCTAAAGGATTTACGTAATCGCTGCCTGAATCCCGGCAAATACGCACAGCACCTGGAGCATTGGCTGGCCTACTATCCCGCCCAACAACTGCATATCATCGATGGCGAACAGCTACGACTCAACCCGGTGGATGTGATGAACGATTTGCAGCGCTTCCTCAAAATACAACCGACGCTCGACTATTCGAATCATTTGCGCTTCGATGCGAAGAAGGGATTCTTCTGTCAGGCACTCAGCGAGAAGCGCAATAAATGTTTGGGCAAATCGAAAGGCCGTCAATACCCGTCGATGGACGAGCGCAGCGCCAAGCTGTTGCAGCGGTGAGTATTATCTTGTGTGTGTACGTGTGTTAGTGTGAATTGGCTGCCAACATATTTCTGGTGTGGGCGTCTACAATTGGCTAACAATTGATGTGTGAAATGTCGGAATGCGCGCCGTTTGTTGAGTGGCCGAGTGAAGTGCAAACTGGCGTTTGTTGTTGTTGCTGTTGCGGCTCTACGCACTTTCGATCCGCAGCTGCCAGCGTAACTTCGATTGGTGTGTGTGGTTGCTGCAACATGTCGAAATTCAATTGAGATTGTGTGGCATTTACATACTGCCTTGTGTGCGCCTGAGTGTATGCTTCAATAAATCTAAATGGTTTGGCTGTTTATTTTTGATGTTTTTGTTGTTGCTCAATTTCGCATGCTTGATCGCTTGCCAGCAAAATGCCGTCGCCACTGCTGCTGCTGCCGCTGCGACGTTGGTTTAGGCAAAGTGCATTTCACTGTTACCTAAATTGCTTTTCCGTTTTTGTTTCGCCAGCTTTGCCAGCTCAACGCTCGACTGTCACCTCACCGGCACTTTTGCGGCGTGCAAACAAAAGTTGTCTACGTCGCATATATATCTCGTATGTGTGTTTGTATGTAAGCGTAGCCGCATATGTGTCGCTTGGTCGACATGTTCGGTTCTTCTGCCTTTTATTTCCAACCTTTTCTCGCTGCACTTTTCCGGCTATCAGTGCTGCCCGCGTGTTGGTTATCACACGACGGCCGGTGTGCGGCATCCTGCTGTGACAGCTCCAACTTTAGCTTTCATTCATTTTTAAAGTTCCCCATTCAGTTTGCTAGTTGCTGATCCACTTCACTTCTAGTTATACTCGGTGGTGCCTGTCGGCTATGGCAAGCACGTGAAAGCTTGTCATTTTGTGCGCGTTTATGTAACTATATGAGTATGTACGGGTCTACTATGGAACCTGCCTATATTTAGTATACGTACACCAATATAGCTATATGCCTTACAGGGACTCTTATGTAAAGCTTCGTATTGATTTCTAAAGTAAATTTGATTTTGTTTTGTTGAATATTTTTCCATTTTAAACAATGACGTCCTCTAGTTTGCGTGGGTTCAACCAATTTTTTTCAACTCCAGCAAAATACCTACTGCACTTATTTCGATAATTCTAATTAACGTTTAAAGCTAGTCCTTTATACCTATGGGAAGTTTTCCGAGCATTTTTCAAGCAGAAGTCTTTGCCATAAGTCTGTGCATAGTGATAAACATTCCACGCAACCAACGTATAGCCATACTGAGCGATGTTAAGAGGCACTTAAATCAATCTCTGCTTATGGAAGCAAATCGCTACTGGTACAGGAATGTAGGGAACGGCTAGCGGAACATAATCAAGTGCACCTTACCTAGGTGCCCGGTCGCAAAGGTATAGCCGGGAATGAACTGGCTAATGAGCTCGCCCGTTCCGTAGCATCCACTAACGTGGTGGGACCAGAACACTTCTTCGCGTGGGTGCTCATACCATAAGGAAGCTGCTCCGCAAGAAAAAAGAAGTAGGCAGAGAGAGGTATTGGCAACAACGCCAAGGCATGTGCCATACCAAGTTGCTAATGGGTGGTTACAACGTTAGAGGGATAGGTAATCAACTTCCCTAAGGGCCAATTCAGGCTACTTGTCGCTTTCTGCACTGACCACTACAAGCTGAAGAAGCACTTGTATAACATGGGCTTAGCTTCTTGTGCAAATTGCTGGTTTTGCTGCAGAGAACTTGAAACACCAGAACACCTGCTAATTTATTACATAAAAGTTTGCAGATACAGGATAAAGGCCCTAGAATCCATGTTTCTAAATAGCGAACACATTGTCTCTCTAGCACCTTAAACTTTATCAATATGGTGGGGCTAGGAGAGTCGTTGTGATTTAGGAAAGGACACAATAGGCCTAAGGTGGCAGTGCAATCCTCGTCTATCCATCTTATTTTATCTAGTTCTTCAACCATTACTTCGTATTGCCAGTAGGAGCCTTCCTCCGCTGCTTGGTTTCAACAACTGTCAAGCATCACATAACCTTTTCTACTACTAGTTTGTAGCCCATAAGACATTTTTTAGACCCTGGAATGTTTAATACTCACATTGCCAACTCAAAAAAATGTATACATATTTTACAGAATCTCGCTTCGGAACATATTAAGAGGCTCACATCAAACTTCCTCGACCACTATTTGAGATACAAGTATGGAGTAATTCGTTTTCCCCGAGAAGGGTTCATTAAAGTCAGTTAAAGTGGGTTTTACGCACTTAGCCTAGCTAGCCTCGAGCGCCCAAGTTCTCAAGGCTGTATCTCCGAAACTATTACTCGGATCAACTTGAAAATTTAGAACATTATTCTACAGTTGGTGTATAATTTAGTAACACTTTTTTAAATTTTTCAAACCCACCTAACCGCTTGAGGATATTAAGTTTTCCAAGAAGTTCGTAAAGCCCAAAAATAAATGTCGGAAACCCAGGAGGAGTCGATCTAGTCTGTCCGTCAGTCTGTATATATGCGAACTAGTCTTTCAGTTTTTGGGACATCGGTATGAAATTTTGCACACTACCTTTTTTCTTAAAGCTGCTCAATTGTCGTAACCACCGATATCGGATCACTAAAGCATATAGCTGTCATAGAAACTGAACATTTTTCGATCCAGAGAGCACCATATTCAAATTTTGTGTTGCCATTTATTGCTATGAGCTTAAAATATATGTATGCATATGCTGTGGAATCCCCGTAGCATCATGCCTTTGTTGTTATTAATAATTGTTTGTTTTTGTTGCAACATTCTTTATGCACCGTTAGTCTCTGGCGCTCCCTAATAATGTCCACTTAATTAAAATTGGATTAATTTCGTGGATTTTAATAAAGTTCGCTTTTGCAACGAAGTACCGTAACGTTCATAATAATGACACACTCACACATGTGCGGCTAGTCATAATTGCTACAAATTCTTATACATATACATATGTATATAGGTGCATATTGCCACACAGCCGTATGGGCGAGCAGAGCACAACTTTTAATTAACCGGTGATTAATGGTGTTTACTGAATGAGTTATGTAATTATTATGGCAGCTTAATTCATAATTGAGGTTAAATAGAATATTTGACTAGCAAACAAATGTTGAATGAAGTAAATGAAAAAAAAAATTAAATAAAATAAAGTAAAGTATTACAATCATAAGTATAAAATAAATAAAATATATAAATTTTAATTAAAAACAATCATAAAAACAAAATTAAAGATTTAATTCTTTTTGCTCCAATCAATATTAAATAATAATCGTTAAAAGCTATTTGGCGCCGACATATTTTGCCAATTCTAGAATAGTTCGGCAGTTTTTCTCTTCAATAATAAAGATCAGTACGAATCAGAAATCCCTGTTCGCTGTGTATTACCAACATTCAGGAGTTCTGAAGAACACTTCAAGAGCCACCTTTCTGAGAACTCTTTAACTTCTCTTTCCAAATTAGCATTTATTTTCAAGAGGAAAGGTTTTTCGATGTCTCGCTGGTTCCAAGATAGACGAAATGCTCTTTTATATACTACAAGTAACTATAATAATTCTCAATAGTCACGTGTGGAACAAGAGATGTGGTATTTTATATTTATTTCATTACGGCAGACATTTCTGTTTTCGTTTTTCAGTCTTATCAGAAACAGTAAACGAAAGCTGCTTTTTTATATTTCGGAATTAGAGAACAAAAACAAATATTAAGAAGTCATCGAAAATCACTTCCATAAAGATCTATTCACTTTTGTCTCCGTTTGAATATACTGTCGAAGCATTTTTGCCGCTCAAATTGAGGTTGATCTATTAGTTTATTTTTTACGACCGGGAATAAAAAACGGTCATTCGGTGCCAAGTCAGGACTATACAGTCCATCAAATCTATGTTTTGAGTGCTCAAAAATGCAGTTTTTTCAGTCGATGTGTGAGAGCTCGCATTGTTGTAGTGAAGAGTGTTCCGTCTTCGGCATTTAGTTTTCCTGATTTGTTGAAAGACAACTGGCAAACAAATGGTTGTATACACTCAGAACTAACTTAGTTGTTCTGCGTTGTTCCAGTGGTATGGTTGCGGCATGTTCAGTTTTTCCCAAAAAACTGGAAACCATTTGCTTGGAAGTGCTTCGAGCAATAAATCTTTAGTTTGATTCGGCTCATCTTGAAACTAGTAGACTATGACTGGTTCGAGCTCATAATCGCTATTTTGTCAAAACATTCTGAGTATGTACGAGTATAACATTAATTGGTTACCCGGGTTTCCTCGGGTAAAAAACAGCTTTTTTCAACAATAACTCAAGGAAAAACTGAAATATATTGTTAGAATTTTTTATTGTTACAAACAAACACTATTAACACAGAAATTCTGAAATTTTGGAAAAAAATATTTTAGATATGCGACGCCGTTTTCGGTGATCCCTCGGAAAAAAAGTGATCCCGCGTTATCAAGATAGCTCCTAAGAGTATCCTCTAAAGTGAAAAAATATGTGTTTTAGTTAAATTCTTAACTTAGAGCTTGGAGTAATAGAAGAAAAATACCAGAAAATTGAATTTTTGGCAGACAGTTTTACAAAAAAAAAAATTAAAATTTCAGTGAAAATTTTGCGACATTTGTTTTCAAATATTGTAATCGAAAAAAAATCATTCATCCAAGTCTTTAAAAATTGCATCTCAAAGACCAATGTTAAATTTAATGAAGATCGATTGAATAGTTCCCGGGAAATCTTGCCAACGGACTTCAAAAGCACAGTTTCGAGAAAAACGCGTTTAAAGACGACGCACTTAGCCTAGCTAGCCTCGAGCGCACAAGTTCTCAATACTGTATCTCCGAAATTATTACTCGGATCAACTTGAGAATTTAGGACAGTATTCTAGAGATATTGTAGAATTTAAAAATACAATAAAAATGTTCGGAATTTAAAAAAAAAACCTTAAAAGAGTCAAGCTTTACGATGAATTTATGAGATGGCAGATGCAACACTAAAGTTGTCAAATTCAGAATTATAAAAGTAACCTACGTATACTCAGTATTTATAGTATTCGATATAATACACAATTGCCCGTAGATAGCTGAACGATATCCTCGCGTCAATTCCAGTTTGGTATTCTGTTTATGAACAGCAGCTGTAACTTACTTGATAAATAAAATAAGTGAACTAACATACTATATATTGAATGGGTATGCCTCTTCGAAAAGTTAGCTTTAGGTAATACATTAGAATTAAGAAAACGCACAGTAAACGTCTTAGGTCAGCAACCTTTATTCATTCAAATCCCACAAATAATATGCTAGAGTTCTCACTATTTCTACCTTCACTTCCTAATTGAAGCATACAGTGAAAACAAGCCATCTTTTTGAAAATGACATTGGAGACAATCGTATTTTACTCTGTATAGAATCCTTCTGCCCCGTTTAATATAATTATTTCACATTTTTAATAAATTAGTTTATGTTTTTTCTCTCCCATTTAGCTACTATCTCAGCCACAACACAGCGCTGGTGAAGCTGTTGAAGAAGTTGGGCTCACGACCCATACCACAGTGGCTGAAAGACGACCTCTCGACGGGCACGTGATAGCTAATGCAATTCCGGCGACTGCGCAACAAGCTGCGAAAACAATTCGAAATGGTGTTTGTTAGACTCAAACAACAGACGGACACGAACAACGACAACGAAGTGTTAGAGGAGAACGAAACGCCTAAAACTATACCATACAGACATCACAGACGCAACAGCTGGACGCGCTATTAGCGGAGCACAGTCGTGTGGAGCAGCAGCCGCTTTAAAGAATTGTAAATTGCAAGTGTGTAGAGGAGAGGGGGTGAAATGAATTAAGCGTTTAGGCGTTGAAAGGAAAAATGTGAAATCATTGAAGTCAATATCTAATTTAATGTAGCTACTAAATCATGCCTATTGTGTATCTAACTAGTTTAAGGCAAAACCACTAAAAATCTGTTATATGTAAGTATGTATACGATAATGTAAATCTAGTGTTAAGTCAATATATGTATATGTATGTAACTATGTATATGTAAATGTATGCTAGGCAAAATGGCGGCAGTCGAAAAGTCACTCGACTGCATTTTATGTAATTAAAAATTAATATACGCTTGTATGCGTGTGACCATATGTGTGTACACATGTATGTGTTTAGTTTATGTCAAATGTGTATATATGCATACCCAACAACATTATATGTATAGATATTAGGTAACTATGTGCATAGTGTATAGATGTGTTAACGCCATATTACATGTGTAAGTGTGTACATAAACATACAAACATACGTACGTACATTCAACCATACAAAAATGAAATAAATGAATGTGTTTTAGTGACAGCTAATGCATACATATCTCATAAGTACTGTATAGTTGTTGTAATAACTGTAATCAGCATCAGCTTTAATTATGTCGCTAATTATGTGCGAAGCAAAAATAACAAAAAAAATACAACAGCTTGACAGCAAACAATACAATGGACAAAATTGATTTGTAGCGTTGCCAGACGATTCCAGAATTATAATGTAAATGAAAATTTATTTTTTTTACACACGCATGTTTGGAGAAAAAAAGGTTTCTCGAGAATATATATATGGCAGTGATAAACGCCCTGCATTAGCTAGTGTACACAGGGTGCTTCGTAAAAAAATGCCGAAAATGCTAACAATCTTAATTAATCTCTATGGAAATTGTTGTTGAAATTAAGTCGACGAAATGTAAAATAAAATATTTTTACTGATATATCATTTCTAACGGTATTTCTGTTCTTTTCCTGTACTTCAAATATTATAAAAAAAATGTCTTTTCTTAAGCATTATAAAATTGTAGCGCCTATTACCGTTTCCAACTCAACTACATTTTAGTTATAGTTCTGAAATTTGAAATTGTAGATATCGTTCACGCAATCCGTCAAAAAAAAAAAATCGGTTCTAATGTTAGCAAACTTCGACTTTTTTGTGGTATCAATTTTATGTCAGTGTGCTTGACTGGTCTATCAAAATTATAGTATGGCACATAGCGCCATCCTGCTGGAACCAAATGTTGTCCAAGTCTTCCTCTTCAATTTGCTTGAAGAAAAATTCGGTTATTATTCGGTTCGATATCGCTCATCATTGATGGTTACGGCGGTTCCTTCTTCATTTTCGAAGAACTTCTTCTTTCTTCTTCTCGACGATTACGTGCGGGTTTTCTGTGCCCCAAATGCGACAATTCTGCTTGTTAACGTAACCATCGAGGTGGAAATGAGCCTCGTCCGAAAAGATGATTTTTCAGTAAAATTGACCATCCTCGGTCAAACGATCTTCTGCCCAATCCCAAGAATAGTAAAGAGCGACCCATTTCGTAAATTTTAGACTTTTTACTGAATATCTGTCAGTTTCCGAATGTTATTTGACGTTTCCAATGTCGAAATAGAGATATTTCAAATTTAAAACGTTGGATGGCCCACCCTGTACTTGTATCAAAACTCGAATATGATATTCTTGGTAGCAGTGTAGTTGAACATTACAGCGCTTGTTTAACAAAAATATAAATCGAAATTTATACATAATTTTCAAATATTTTTAGCATTTATTTTGCAAAAATAACAGGTCAATTAAAAAGTCCCCGTCCTTCTCTATTTTTTCTTATTCCACACAATTCTCTTTAAGGTGATACACTGATCATAGCGACCCTTCAACTTTTCGATACCATTCTTTGCTTCAAAATAGTCCTTAGTTTCGGCGATCGTCTCTCCATTCGACGAAAATTTCTTCCCAGCGAGCATTCATTTAACATTTGAGAACAGGAAATAACCGCTGGGGACCACATCTGGAGATAACGGTGGATGCGGAAGCAATTGAAAGCCGAATTCATGGGTTTTTGCTATTGTTTTCACTGACTTGTGACGCGATGTGATGTCTTGGTGAAACAGCACTTTCTTTTTTTTTCAAATTCGGCGGTCCTTGCTCCAATAGTGCTATGTAATTGTCGCTGTTGATGGTCCTTCCTTTTGCAAAGTAGTCAACCAAATAAGAAAAGTTGCTTCAACCAAAATAATATAATTCACAAATTAATGATCCGACAGCTGTCAAATTTATATACGCGCGTGTTGAAGGTTTCTAGTAGCGCCAGCTATGCCTCACGCCGGGGAATTTTCAATTGACTTGTTAGATAGAAAAAATAAAGCGACGAATTTTTGAGCTTGTGGCAAAAATCCAGAAACTGGGCCAGTCGGTACACTTTTTGAGTAAAATTTAATGAATGCTCCCCTTCAGTCTTTTGTGTTTTAATCCACTGTACCAAATACGGTAATCATAATATTTAAAAGCATTACAACCATAGATATCGTAGTCTGCACCAGCCCAAGTTAAAAGTTTGCAGAAGGTTTTTATTAATATTCTTTCCCTTGATAGGAGACAAAATGCTTCCCTATTTAAATTACTTTAAGGAGATGGCAATAAGCTTCTTTACGGATAGGTCAAAGTTTGAGTGGAAAGTTGGTAGAGAGCTATTGTCAGGAACTCTCTATCAACCTCAGTTTCAGGCATCCTGCCTATTGCAGTGATTTTAAAGCCGAGGTTGCTGCCATTAAGGTGGTAGTAGATTTACTGCTCCGGAGTACTGCCTTCCTCAGAGAAGTGACTATCTACTCTGATAGCTGGGCATAGGTACTAGCCTTGAGTTCACTAACCGTGCGTTCAGGCCATGTTAAGGAAGGCCCAACCTCGTTAGTAGTTGCAGAAAGTCACTCTGTGAAAAAACTAGTAAGGCGGCCAGACCAAAACGGAATCGCAGGCAACTATAAAGCTGATGAATTGGCAAGAAAGGGTACCCTAGCTCCACTCTAAGTGGAATAGGGAAGGGTTTCGGTGATCCTCTCTCCTCGCGTGTACTACTGGATAACTGGATTTTTGCGGAAACTTGGCCAGCACTGGATTACAATCAACTCATGTGATGTTGCAAAATCCTTTTCGCCCCTTGACGTGAGATGCAATGAACTACTGTAAGGCTAGTAGCTGCTTATGGTACTTGTGCGGGTTCTAGCAGTGCGACGCCCTATCGGCGTCCATGCTGCAAGGTTGAGAATCAGTTGTAGAAGCAGTATGGAAAAAGACAAGGTGGAAACATCTCAGCATTCATACATTTGGGAGCTCACACTTTCAGTTATCCTATCAAACTGTAGGGAATAGAAGTAAAATGCTCGATCAATTATTTGTGATCACAAGGCGTTTTGCTGCCTTTATAGTAGACCAAGTGCAATCTCTGCATCGGCCATCACACCGAACCTTACCTATTTAAATGTAAATAATTTATGAATCTGAGTTTTTCGCTTAATTTTCAACCAATATCGTGCCGCAACCATCGTATTTGCCTGATTTATTATAGCTTCGTGTGACTCCTGGCTATTCAGCAAACTAAAACCTCGGCTCCGGAAACCGTTTTGTGTCAATTAAAGACTTTAAACGTGAATCACTAGGCGCATTGAAGCTTTTCGGAAATTGAAATCATTTAAAAAAAAAATTAAACAAGTGTATTGTGGCCAAGGGGCAATACGTTGAGGGGGACAACATGGATTTAGAAGAAGAAGTCAAAAATTTTAAAACTATAAAGAAAGTCTTACTATTTTTTTGCTCATATTAGTATGTGAATATTCATTAAGATGTGCAGTGCCTTCATAGATTTTCTTATAAACGGGTTCATTTCATTCTCTCAAGATTATTAGTGTGTTCAGGGGTCGGTTGTTATGTAAGAAACTATTTATACTTCCTTTGAAAATGTTGTGCAAAATCTTCATGTCGACTCGTTGCAGCCAGT